>NW_012108831.1:778321-782696 GCF_000951045.1 Mandrillus leucophaeus
ATAATATTTTCTAATGTGCAAATAGTTTAAAGGATTATATCTATACACAAGTCTATGGAAAACTTGTAAATTTGGGGGATGTCACTATCAGTGCAGTTCAATATAGCTTCAACTGACCTGATTATAGGTTGCCATAGGCTATATTAACCAGACATTACGGTTATCCAAATGTCTCAAGAATCCCAAACCGTTAGGGCTAGAATACCAGATAATTTCTATTTATGAGTTGGATTTGATGAGGTGAAAAGACCTGTGTTTCCATTAGTTATCATATTTTGCCTGAAAGAAGGAAGACAATGAAACATTTAAAAATAATGGCCACTGATTCTCAAATTCCCCAAATCCCTTCAGATTACTGAGCCCATGAATTAGCATAGCTGGATTTTCCAGATTCAGAAGTTTGACAGATTAGAAAAAAGTCTAGGCATCACCCTTTTGTATTTGACTTCAAGGTGCCTCCATGATTAGCTGAAGCACCCATAAAACTCGCCTACATAATGAAAAATATTCCAAGATTTCAGTTCTTTCTCAGATGTTGGAGTGAATACATGGAGTTGTTGATTTGGGAGATAAGAGTATCTTCATGAATTCACTTTATCATAGAACTGCCTGGACTCACGGCTAGAGCAGCATCAAATCTGCCCATTTGCATGAGGGGAAGAGTGTAGGCGAAGCCAGCTGGCCCACAGTTGGCACAGCTTCCCGTGCTGTTGACTGAATGCCGCAGACATGCTATGATTCATTTCACCTTTCACCTGGACATGCACTGTATTAGAAAGGCCCATGAAGTTGGATAGTAAGGATTTTCCCTGAGGAAAGTTTTCTCAGACAAAAGCCTAGCATCCATAACATCAATGTAGAAACCTAAGGTAAAAGCATTAGTGACACTAGAGAGATAAAAAGCATTTTAGAGCAAAATAGTGATATTTTTATTTTTCCAGAATATTATGCATCCTCCTTTCATTTTTATATTATAAATTAACACGCATCATTGAAAATTAACAGAGGAAATGAGTTTCAATAAAACAAATTAGGTTTGGGGAAAATCTTTTTTTTTTTTCTGTTTTAAATAGGGGACAAAATGGAGCTGCTCTTGCCCATGCTGAAAGGAGGAAGATTGAAAATATCATCTTGGAAAACATGGGTCGAGTCCCTCCTTTGAGTGTCTCAATATGTCATTCATATACAAAACAAGGACTGCTCAGTGGCAGAGGCCTTCAGTAAAAAGCAGATCAACCCATGTAGAAAGGGAGACAATTCTTCCAAGGTCTTATGCAAGCTGAGGTCTGAGCCTTGAAGCAAGTAAGTGATTTTCTGCTAGAAAGCAGACGTGTAAATAAATACCTGGTATTGGCCTCAGGAAGGATAGGAGGAATATGTAGCACTTATACCAAAAAGAAAAAGACTGTAGTCCCAGCTACTCGGGAGGCTGAGACAGGAGAATCGCTTGAACCCTTGAACTCAGGAGGCGGAGGTTGCAGTGAGCCGCCTGGGCGACAGAGCGAGATTCCTTCTCAAAAAAAAAAAAGGCAAGGTCAGATAGTCGAGAAGATTCAAAGCCAGAATATGGAAGAAATATTACTGCAAGAAAGAATGAACAGGTGGGCTTCCTGGCTGGCTTCTCGCATTGGAAGTAGCACTTTGCTTTAGCTGCCAGTAGAACAATGAGGCAAAAGGAATGTGTGCCTAATAATCTGCAGCTTTAAGAAGTAAGAACTGATGTTATGGAAATCCAGGAATGTCTCTCAAGCTACCTTATTTGTGTTTTCAAATGACTTTAATCTCTGAAATTTGAAGAAGGGTTACAGTAAGTGGTGACAGCTCTGAGACTTTGATGGAAACATAAAGTGAACATGTCTGTGAAGAATATTGCCCAACTGAATGCTGTTATTCTATAAAGTGAAAGGTTCAGTACACACAGCTAATTATAATAAACAAAAGTACATTGGACTGTTCAAATTTATCTTTTCATAACTTCCTACTTTTCACAGTTATTTTCTCTAAAGGCCATTTTTGTAGTAGAGAGAATTTGCTAGAATTTTCTGGGAACATTAGCCAATATTTCTATTGTTCTGACAGAGAGAAGGGAGGCAAAGACAACACATGTTCCTGTGAACCCACAGAGAAAGCATACTTGAGAGCCACCGGCCACACCTCAGTAACACCATTCTTCTCCATGGAAAATTTCCTGATTCTGTCTCAATTTTGAGAGTCCTGCTTGCTTTGAGATATGTAGCAATGAACATCCAAGGAAAATGAAAGCTGCGTAAAGAACTTAGAATCTTAAATGTTGAATTTGCTATGTGTATATTCCTTATTCTACAAAGAAACACATTATTTGTCCTTACTAAGAATTCTTTGGTTGCCTACTATACCCAAAAGGCTTTAAATGTACAAAGATCACTTGTATATCTAAGAGTCATAAAATTCTGTTTCTTATATAGTCAAGTTCTACATAAAAGAAACTATCAAAATCAGTTCTCATGTAAATTATGTAACAGTGTCCCCTGCATCTTACTTCTATGACTCAGTCTTTCATGATTAATTCAAATTTATAAAGATGGATTTGCAAAATTTAATGCACTTTTGCCTTTTCTATGATGTCGCTGACTATAAATCAGCGGTTCTCACAGAAGAGAGAGAAACATGTATACTTGAAACAGCTCTTTGGGTGATTTGAACTATCTTCAACAAAACCATAGCTCTGGATTGTATCTGGACCACATAATCTCCACTTTTCACTAAAGACTCAAACTTTTATACAGACTATTGTCTTGCTCTTCTCAATTCTTCCTTTGATGATGGTACAAAAATTATAAATGGAGGAGCAATCAAAAAAGAGTAATTTCAACTTGTTTTATTTTTTTATATGTAGGAAATTGCAAAATGGGAATCTTCTTAGAGTTGGCTTCTGGGGGTTAAGAATAAATTGTTTTTGGAGAAGATTCTCTTTGTTCTAAAATGAGCCAGACATTCATTGAGAAGCCCATTAAATAACAGCTTTAGTCAAAAGAGTAAAATAAAGCAAATACCCACCTGCTCTTTGAGAACATAATAAAGTAACCACAAGATTATATATGGATGCTGCAGAATATTAAACAGTTAGTGTATAATGGAAATTGGAGAGTACTTTATTCGCTAAAACTTTTCCCCAAATATGTAAAATATCTTGAGTTCCCCAAATATGTAAAATATTGTAATAGCTCTTTCTGGGTGGAGAAGTTCTAGTTACATATTGTAGAAGTTTTAATTACATATTGTTCTAATTACATGTTATAGATTCTAACACAGGAAACAGATTTACCCCTGTTAATTACGCAGGGAAAACTGGAAAGGAAAAGGTCACCCATACTGAGCAAATGATGGGAAGTGTGAGGTTTCTAGACTCAAAATTATGAGCGAATTAAGATTTATTTTTGGCCAAAATGAAAAAGCCAACTTCTACCACCTGGTCTTTGGATGGGAACTTTGAGCCTGATAAGACATCAGCAAGTGCTGAAATTCCAAACTTGTAATAAAAAGTGTTCAATAGCATACTTTGGTTTAGGTAGGTATTGGATTTTTAAATGTGCCTGGAGTAAGCTGGTACCAGGAGATGCAGCATTTAGGAAACGCCATTGCCTTTCCTAAATGGGGATGGCACATGGGGACCCGGAAATCTCTGAGATCACAAAGCATTAGAAGTGTGTTGGTGAGAAAATCTAGAAGCCATCCTTAATTTCACCCCCACATCTTATCCAGGTCTAATCAACACACCTACAGAACATGTCCCCATGGCTTCACACTTTCCAAGTACCTTCTGAATCTCACCTGAACCATTCTCATAGCTTCTAACTGCTCGCCCTATTTCGAATCTTACCAGCTACAATCTATTCTCCATACAAACACATCTTTTGAAGTTACTAATCACACCATGCCACTCCCCCTACTTGCCAGGCTCCAGTGATGTCCCATCACAGGAATATTAAAATCTACATTGCCACCAGACTCTCTGGGACCATTCCTGCTTTCCCTTGCTTTCACCTCCACTCCTGTACTCCAGCCAAATGGATTGCTTTCAGCTCATTCAGACCTCACCTCAAATGCCCTGCCCTCGGAAAGTCCCGTCCTGACTGCCCCTCACTGTTCATCACATCACTCAAATTTAGCTCTCGGATAACACTTACCATTCTCCTCGTTATTTATTTATCTTCTGTTTGTCTCTTGGTCATCCTGTTGATTCATTGGGTTATTGACTGCTTCTTCCAACTAAAATGTAAGCTCTGTGAAATCAGGGCATCTTTTTTATCCCTAATGCCTGGAACAAGGTCTGGTATTTAATGAGTGGACTAATATTAGTGGAATTTACAAGTGAGAATTCCTCAGGGATTGACAG
>NW_012108831.1:782746-851603 GCF_000951045.1 Mandrillus leucophaeus
GTACTTTATTCGCTAAAACTTTTCCCCAAATATGTAAAATATCTTGAGTTCCCCAAATATGTAAAATATTGTAATAGCTCTTTCTGGGTGGAGAAGTTCTAGTTACATATTGTAGAAGTTTTAATTACATATTGTTCTAATTACATGTTATAGATTCTAACACAGGAAACAGATTTACCCCTGTTAATTACGCAGGGAAAACTGGAAAGGAAAAGGTCACCCATACTGAGCAAATGATGGGAAGTGTGAGGTTTCTAGGCTCAAAATTATGAGCGAATTAAGATTTATTTTTGGCCAAAATGAAAAAGCCAACTTCTACCACCTGGTCTTTGGATGGGAACTTTGAGCCTGATAAGACATCAGCAAGTGCTGAAATTCCAAACTTGCAATAAAAAG
Source organism: Mandrillus leucophaeus (assembly GCF_000951045.1). Lineage (NCBI taxonomy): Eukaryota > Metazoa > Chordata > Mammalia > Primates > Cercopithecidae > Mandrillus > Mandrillus leucophaeus. Next base: position 783,143 of record NW_012108831.1, read on the forward strand.
TGTTCAATAGCATACTTTGGTTTAGGTAGGTATTGGATTTTTAAATGTGCCTAGAGTAAGCTGGTACCAGGAGATGCAGCATTTAGGAAACGCCATTGCCTTTCCTAAATGGGGATGGCACATGGGGACCCGTAAATCTCTGAGATCACAAAGCATTAGAAGTGTGTTGGTGAGACAATCTAGAAGCCATCCTTAATTTCACCCCCACATCTTATCCAGGTCTAATCAACACACCTACAGAACATGTCCCCATGGCTTCACACTTTCCAAGTACCCTCTGAATCTCACCTGAACCATTCTCATAGCTTCTAACTGCTCGCCCTATTTCGAATCTTACCAGCTACAATCTATTCTCCATACAAACACATCTTTTGAAGTTACTAATCACACCATGCCACTCCCCCTACTTGCCAGGCTCCAGTGATGTCCCATCACAGGAATATTAAAATCTACATTGCCACCAGACTCTCTGGGACCATTCCTGCTTTCCCTTGCTTTCACCTCCACTCCTGTACTCCAGCCAAATGGATTGCTTTCAGCTCATTCAGACCTCACCTCAAATGCCCTGCCCTCGGAAAGTCCCGTCCTGACTGCCCCTCACTGTTCATCACATCACTCAAATTTAGCTCTCGGATAACACTTACCATTCTCCTCGTTATTTATTTATCTTCTGTTTGTCTCTTGGTCATCCTGTTGATTCATTGGGTTATTGACTGCTTCTTCCAACTAAAATGCAAGCTCTGTGAAATCAGGGCATCTTTTTTATCCCTAATGCCTGGAACAAGGTCTGGTATTTAATGAGTGGACTAATATTAGTGGAATTTACAAGTGAGAATTCCTCAGGGATTGACAGACGTTGCTTCAAAAGAGAAGTTTCATTAACATACCTCCAATTTCAAGAAAGCTGGGAAATCTTAATCATTATAGTTGAAACCTCAAAATAAATATCCCCTTATTTTGTACTCCAATCTGATGAAGTGGGACATACTATTTCATCATGTTGTATCAAAATTATTCTTAATTATTTAAAGCTATAACTTATTTTATTTTATTTTTACTTGATAGATAGGTAGACCTGATCATATCAACGTTCTTTCCGTTTAGCTTTCAAAGTTCTATTGTTGCAAAGAAAAAGGAAACCTTTTACACTGCTGGTGGGAGTGTAAATTAGCGCAACCATGGTGGAAGACATTGTGTCACATAATTACATTTTTAGCACAGTGTTACCTAACTGGTATAAGATTGATTTTATTTACTTGCCCAATTGCATTTAAATTGGTTAAAATTCATCCAACTAGTTCAATAGTATAACTGTGACCAAGTCTGAATATAAAGCATTTGAAGCAATGATTACAATGCATTTCAGAAAGAAAATCTAAACAGCAAGGATTCAGCTAATCCAGCAACATACTTCGATGAAAAAAAAAACAAAACTCTTCAGTCTAGCCATAGATTTATTCAACTGTGCTCTTTGTTTTTATCGTATTATGTATATTCCTAGGAATATTATTCTCTGGGGGCAGTTTTGATTTCAACCATGGAAAAGATTTTCTCTGGAAAAGATTAATTCCTAATTCCTCTAGCTGGACAATACGTTCCTAGTAGATTTCAGTGATAGATGGATGAACTTTCAGCCTCTGTAGAGAAGCAACTCTAGCTGGTTAAAGGCCCCAAGTCTTCTGGAAATTTAAACATACCCACATGCATTTCTTCCTTTTTCCTAAGGCAGACCATCAAATTGACGTAGCTCTGGGTGGTGATGAGTGAGGAAACACAAGGCCAGCCCAAGGAAGCAGTCACTTCCTTTATCTTTCCTGATAACAGTTGCTTCTCCTCTTCATCACTGAGTGTGTCTCAATGCATACACAAACTGCAGCCACTTCCCTATGTATGTGCCTCTGTCTCTTTAATTTGATGGTGAGCTTCAGGAGGCCAAATACTGTTTCTTAATCATGTGTATCCTTAGCTCCTAGTCATACACATAGTATATTGCAAATGCCTGAACAAGTGTTTCTTGCAGTGAAAAAGCAGAATCAGTAGTGATCTCACGTGGCTGCTGGATGTCTGCTCTTCCTTGCAGCCAAAGGATCCTCTAGAAAAGACTCTCATTTCTTCTCTTCTTTTTTTCTGTTCTTGGACTCTGTGGAGGAGTCTGAGAGTTCTAACACCCACTTTAGGATTACTAATATTACCAAGCCATGTGGGGTGTATCGGGGGTGGTGGAAGACCACTTGTTTAAAAAGGCCTCATCTTAAATAAATAATTAAAAAGAAATAATTATTTAGAAAAAAAATAATGACTCAACTAAGAGGACCGGTTTGTCTCTTGAATGAGTAGGCATTTGGGTGAGATAAACAAACAGTGCCTCTGGCAAGAGAACCTGCTTCCTGTTGCTAGGCAGAGATCACGCTGGCTTTACTTAGATGGTGGTGTAAGTTTCCCAGCTGCTTCAAGTGCTTACTCGAGAGAAGCTGAAAAATAAAAAATAAAAATGGAACAGGGGACAATGGGGAACTGGGCTCCCCCTAACCTGCTGAATAGGTCTGGTGTGGTTGTTCTCTGATAATTTTGGGAAAACTCTCCTGGAGAAACTGAGTTAGCTATCACCGGAAACAAAATGAGATCAGATAAGACAGAGAATGAGGGCCATTGTTTCTCCAAGAGAGAAAAGCACTCCATTACGTTATCATTAGACTATTAAGACAAGATTCACCTGGTAGGACTAGAAGGTGAACAAAGGTGGTAAAGAATGGCCAGGGCCATGGGAAGGGCGACCTCATGGCAAAATTGGGCAACTCTTACAAGAATAATGAAAGAAAACATTTGAAGCCACTTGAGAGACCCTAAGCTTGGATGGAAAACAGCATGGATTTGGAATCGGACACACCTATCTTTAGGACCCCATTTCTATTCAGCTGAGAAATTCTTTAACTATTCAGAGCAAGAATAACCCATTTTTCAACTGCTAAGGGCAAGTTCCTTAATCTCTTTGAGCCTTAGTTTTCTCATCTCTAAAATGGGAATAATCACTTGAAAGTTATCAACTCTCTTCCTGGAAAAATGCATATATCCGAAAAAACGTTGCATGCACTTTTTTTTTTTTTTTTTTTGAGACGGAGTCTCTGTCGCCCAGGCTGGAGTGCAGTGGGGCAATCTCGGCTCACTGCACGCTCCACTTCCCGGGTTCACGCCATTCTCCTGCCTCAGCTTCCCAAGTAGCTGAGACTACAGGTGCCCACCACCATGCCCAGCTAATTTTTTTTTGTATTTTTAGTAGAGACGGAGTTTCACCGTGTTAGCCAGGATGGTCTAGATCTCCTGACCTCGTGATCCGCCCGCCTTGGCCTCCCAAAGTGCTGGGATTTACAGGGGTGAGCCACCGCGCCCCGCCGCATGCACTTTTAAGGAGTTCACAGATGCTCTGCAGCCCAGTCGGCTTCTTGAGAATAAAAACACTACCTTACTTTTTTTTTTTTTTTGATGCTGAGATAAATTTTCTGCTTCACAGAACTTTTCTTAAAATAGATGATTCATTATAAGGAAAAGACTACAGAGAAATGCTATTATTTATCAGTTAGAATTCTCTTTTAACAAGGATCACTATGATTCACTAGCATATTTATTATTATTATAATGATAACTACAGCTTAATACTTTGCAAAATGTGTTCCCATTTTTTTTAAGTCAAAATTATGTTGGTTGCATGCTTAAGAATCAAGATTTCTGCCTCCAGAAATTCTGATCCAGAAGGTTTGAAGTGTGTCCCGGAATCTACATTTTTAACATAATAAAACCACTTTAGTTCCTAAAAAACGCTTAAGAATAGACAAAATTTTGATTCTAGCCCATCTGCTTTTACTATTACAGGTAGTATCTATCTATTTGGATTTCTGCATTTTACATTCTACTCATTTAAAGTAAAAGGATCAACCTGTAATTTGTGTTCCACCATTTTTACTAACTCTTTTGAAAGATTCCATTCGATGTCAGAGTAATGTACACCATAGTTATATGTGGAACAGGGAAATCAGCTGAATCCAATGTTCTCAAGGGAGCTAGCAGTCAAAATATGTCTTAATGTTCATGCACCAGGGGTCAGTTATTAGCTAAGGGCTCTCAGCAGTGCCCAGGGCACAGCAAGAAGTGAAAGCAAACAAAGGTAAAAGCAATGAAGACCACAGACAAAATCTATGGTTTACAAAAGCCATACAAAGGATTGTAAAAGACCAGCAGTGCTGGACATTTGGTATGGAGCAAATAGCCACAAATAGCTTAATTATTCCCAATACCATTATGTTTTAGGCAGAGGAAAATAGTCGATGTCCGTGATGATTATTTTAGTTATTTAAAAATTTGGAAATATGCATCAAATAGTTTGTTTAAGAAGGAAATCAAGTGCATAATATATTTTAGAAAACTTTCTATCCAAAATTTAGAAGATTTTTTTAACTCAACTCTCAAGAAAAATGCTGCTTTCTGAAATTATTTGTCTTTGAAATATGAAAGTATATGTTGTCCCTTATCATAAAGATCTCACAAAAGATACAAAGCAATTAGACAGTCTCGTCACAAACTCTAGCCAGACTCAAATTGCAGCAGAAAAGATATTAAAAACTACTGGTAGTATGAGAGTTTTCTGACAGCTAAGGGCAAACCTAGAAGGGATTAAGTTTCATCCTGTATAAAAAGCTAGATTTCATTTTCAAAGAAGTTTTCAAATTTTCCTTTAAAAAATAATATAATAATAGCACATCATGAAGACGTTTCATTTCATAGTAATTGATAAATAGAAAAACGTTATTCCCAAATGTTAGAGGGTTGCCTAAAGCATCAGATAGAAGTAAACCGAACTTCAGGGGAAAGCATCCCATGAGGGGGATTAAAAACCCCTCCATTTAAGGTTCTGATTAGCTATAATTGCTCAGTAACCACCTGCAGTTAATGACAAACTCTGGCTAAGCATAGGGCATGTTCAAGGAGAGTAGCCTCAGAGTCATTTCAGACACTTGGTGGATTCTTTCCAAGAGTAACAACATAAACCCCACGGATAAACACTTGATAATTTTTCTAAAGAAAGTGACACCAAAGATGCCAATAGGGTCATATATAATTAGTGTGCCATTAAAGAGATTTGAGTAAGACCTACCCAGGAGATTTTCTTCTTGCTCACTAGATGCTGCTTGTCCGAACAGGTTTAAGCCTATTTTTGCCTCTTTTTCTTTCACAAAAGCCAAGGACAATAGAGAGATAATGGGATGCATTTAGGAAAATGAAAACAGGAATTTAATATGCACCCCCCACGCTCCAGGTAATCCTTGAGTATTGGTGCTGTTTCCAAATGCAATGGGAAGAATGATGATGAGTAGTAATTCCTGCTGCTGCTGCTGCTGGATGATTAAAAGTTTAAATACGGCACATAAAAAATAAATATAAGGTACCAGAAAAAGATTATTCTGTACTTGGATTGAATTACTTCCTTTTGGCATATGAACTGTGTTTTCTTGTGAAGTTCATTTTGGTTTAAGTGGTGAGCTGCGGCTGCCAGCTAGTCCTCCACTGGTGAGACGTGCTGAAAAGAACACGAAGACATTAGTAAGTTTGTTTTTCAGGTCACGGAGCCTAGTGCCTGCTGTGATGCCACTGTGTTTGTGTTCTTCCACAAGCCATTTAAACGTATTATTTAAACACCTAACTCTATGAGACTAGAGATCTTGGAAGATTTGGGGAGAAACAAATTGAAAGTCTCAGCAAAATAAATAAAACCCAAAAGGGAAATATAGCCAGTATGGGGTAAGAGGAAGGCAAAGTAAATAAATATAAAAGGGAAACGAATTTTGCCAGTAACCACCCCCAACAAGTTCAGAAGTTGGTTGAAAGATTTTCATTGCTAAGTATAATTCCACAAAGGATGTACAATGATCTTGGAATCTTCTCTGTCCCAGGTAGGGGTGTCAAGGTCTCTGCTTTTTTGCAGGCATCCGGGGATGGAACTTACACGCAATAAAGCCACTGTTTGCACTTTCCAGTGCCCAAAATCCTTGCTGTTTTCTTTTTTGACTGTGAAGACAGTATGAGCAGGCCCCAGACATGAGACATGGTGACTGTCTACAAATGAAATGTCTGGGGCTAAGGAATACAATCCACTTTCCAAGTCTGTGACTCCTTCCTACTTTTGCCTCAGAGCCTTCTGGGTTTCAGGAGAGGCTCCTTTTAGAGTCCAGACTCTGACCATGTCACAGAGAAGTTGACAGATGAATATTCATCTTGTTTTATGCAAATGATCTTATTTCTGACCTAACATGCTAGTCTGAAAACTTACCCACTCTAATGAACTCAGAAAGGATGAGGAACTGGAAAGCTGCCCTCTGATTCATGACTCTAGCTCCAGCTGTATTTATGATAATGGATCCGGGCTGGGCTCCCTTGGGAAAATGTGTATTTGGGGGAGGATGATGCCTGGACAGTATATTGAGATTTCCTGTGCTGCCATGAGCAATTTGTGACTTAATGAATGTATTTATAGGTACATTACAGGTCCTTTATCATTTCAGAAATCAATGAAGTAATTTCCATAGGAAGTTGGAGTGATTTGTGGCTATATCAGCTGCCTCTATTTATTTTATCATAAAGAGAAAAAAAAATTCATCCATTAAGGAGAACTGAAAATGGAATAATTTGTCAGAAGGAAACTCTGGCTTCAAGATGATGAATGAAAAGTTGTATAAAGAAAGACACTACTTAGAAGAAAAAGATATAGTGTTTCTAGTGGCAAAATCTCTTAAAATTATTAGGACATCCTTTATTTTTCTACCATGACTACCACTTAATGCTAAGAGCAACCAAGGACTTGCTACATGGCCAGACCCTTACAAAAATGTTTGCATGTGTTTCTTCCTTCAATCCTGTTACCCATTCCATACTTTACAGATGAGGAGAATGAGGCTTTGAGAGATGTAATAATTACAGTTATTACAAGGAGATATAGTAACTTGCCCAAGTCAGAGAACCAGTCAAAGGGGCAGAGCTGGCTTTGAACTCTGTTTTATCTCACCACAAACCTGTACTCTTAGTCACTGTTACTATATTGCCACCACTGGACTAAAGTTATTTGATCATTTGTGTAAACAGCTGTGTTTTGATCTTATACATTCATTTTACTGTATGCGTGTCTATATATTCATATAGACATACATATGCAATTTATTTATTCATCCCTTCAACAGAAACTTATTGGACATTTACCTTATACCAAACCAATGTTAAGCACAGGAGACTTAAAAATGAAAACATAAGGTCTCTCTTCTCAATGAGTTTATATCAGGAAGATAGAATAGGATTTATATTACAGTACGTACAATAATGCAAGAATGTAAAGGCCATAAAAGCAGAGCAGAGGCATGGTCCGAACACAGCACTGGAAGACTTCAGCACATACGTCAAATTACCAACTATTTTTCCAAAGTTACTAATCTCAATTCAAATTTAAGATAACAAGCAAAGGAGTTGATATTGTTTACTTGGTTTTGGGAAAACTCCCATTTGGTTTTCTGCAGAGCACGCAGGAAAGGGTGTATTTCTAGACAAGGGAAATATCCTTCTTCCAAATATAGATCCTCTAGGAAACTGTGTTCTGAATTTAGAAACCAACTTCAAACTTTGGTGCTTGCGAAGTGGGTGGGCTGAGGTAAAGCAAAAGCTTGGAATGGCTGCATATATTTCATTTTCATCTTTCCATTTCCTTGGCATTCCTAGAATTAGGTACAAAAGATTTGCAAACAATAATTTTATATTGTCAGCACACAATAGACTACATGTTTCCTTGGTTGGCAAAACATGAGTTTCTTTTCAAAATTAAAGCTTTCAATATAATGAGAAATGGCTTTAAAAAGCCGTAATATTCATTCGATGAAAGCCCCATTTAATAGTCTGTGTACTAACTAAATCCTAGTTTTTGTTCCTGAATAAAAAAAGAAAAATGTCTTGTAAATACAAATGTGAGAAAAATGATAAGGGCTAAATTCACATTATAGACAGGATGTTGGAAGGAGTGAAATGATTGCTAGACTTTTTCAAAATGCATGGTGGTGTGGGTCATATATTTTATACCCGGCATTCAACTCTCTCAATCAATCATCAGGACAATCTTATGAAATAAGCCAGGTAAGTTTTTCTTCCCTTTCCTCCTTTCCCTTCCAGTCCTCCAGCTGAGAAAGTAGAGCCTTTAAAATTGTCATGACTTCCATGACCTTCACAGAGATCATCTAGCTAATAAAAAGGATCAGGGGCAGGACTCAGCACCACCTGAATCAGAGCACAGTATGCTACACTATGTGGTATGCAAATTGTAACTAGAAATATGCAGCAAGCTCCTTGATATTAAAATAAAAAAGATTTCTAATTATGCTTATGGTGTAATGTATGAGGAAAGCAATTTATATTTTATTTATTTAATAAATATTTATTGAAGGAAAATTACTGCGTTAGGAGCAACAACAGGAACCGAAAGATAAACAATGCTATAACTCTCTTCCACCGGGAAGATCTATGTATATCTACCTATGCATATAGGAAGAGACATCTTCTCTAAACACAATCTGAAGATAGTCTATAATACAATAATGAAATAAACACAATTCCTTGTTTTTGTACATTTGGGGTAGCTGAAAAAAAAAGGATGAACATATACAGAGATGAAAGATTTCTGTACAATCCTGTTTATACTTAAGTTTACAACCCTATTCATTTGTTTGAAATGAGCTTTATGTCACAACTGCCTTTAGACTCACTGTGTCTGGGGTAAAGTTCAGTGTTGTAGTTCCTGAATCACGACCGGATTCAGGCAATGTTGACACAAACTGACACTTGCTGTCAAGACCTAGCTCGTAATTATGCTACTGGATTTGGGGACTTCATAATGCAACTTTTCAGAACTTATACTGGCGAATTTGACATTTTATTCTTTGTTTTCAGACATGAGCTGAGGTATCCAAATTCATAGAGGTTGCTGCATAATAGAATATTATTCTTCTATGTCAGAGACTTTTTGTACTTCTTCAGGCTGTGAATGGAGACTGTCCTTACATGTATATCCGCAAAACCTCTCTCCATGTGTCTGTATCTCTCTCCCTACATGCTTCACTTTCATCCTCAGCTCTCATTAGAGAATTTGTCCTTTCCTGTTCCCCAGAAGCATGCAATTTTTGAACATCAATTTCAGTGCCTTTTAAATAAAGTTGTTTCCTCCCCCAAATACATTTTCCCCTTGAATTCATATTCCTTTATGGAGTTCAGGCATATCCATCAACTCATCAGTCAGAATCCTGAATATGACTTGAAATAGATTCCCTTAGGTAAAAAATAATTTCGTGAAAGTGCTTTTATTACTTTCAGTTTAACACTTCTGAGTTCTCACTTTGACTTTTTAAAACTCATGCATTTCTAATTTTTTAAAGTCACAGACAGGTAAAAGTCTCAGAGTCAGTGAGCCATTGTCATTAATCATTTTTAAAAGCACCAGAATAATTGTGCAGAATTAAAAAACATAAAAAGGTTATTTTTGTCATCTCTGACTTTATTCTCATCCTAACCATGCTGTGAATATTACTTTATGATAGCACGTATTTCATCCAAGTAGAAAACTTGTATTCACACCCTTGCTGAAACGCTATCTCCTGTCCAGTCTAAAAGTGATGTCATTTCCTCCACACCACTTGCAAATCTTTGTTTTTAAAGAGTCATTGTGTTATTATGAATTATATTGTTTCATAAACTGTTCCATTGTCCTGGGTATGTACTCCCTGTATATTAGTAAAGACCGAGAAGGAGAAGGGCAAGGCTTGAAGTCATGTACTCTCATTTTGCATGGACTGTGACTCTGGAGAGAAATTGTTACCAGCCCATGGTTACAAATAGTAAGCAACAGATTCTCCACCTAGCACTGGGTAAAATATGCATTTTTAATACCAGAAATACACAAAGGTGGTCCTATATTCTTTCCAGAAGGGGTGAAAGTAGAATGGAGTTGTTTTGTTTTAATACAGAAAAGCTCAATGGAAGTTTTATAATCTTTTAAGAGAACAATAGGGAATCGCATCAAGATTGTTGGAAATGTCCTGGCAAATACCTTTGAACTGCTAGAACATGGCTCATGTTTTCAAATGTATATGTGTATAAATATATGTTTTTTAAAATTAAAATACATTTGAGTCAATGACCAGACTGAGGTTCCCAATATTTATAATTATAGAGATTTTGTTTTCTGTTCTTTGGAGATTGGGATACCAGTCATTGGAATGAGCAATTGTGTCCTTATGGCTTTGGGTTTTTATTGATTATTTGCTTAGGAAAAACTCCGAAAGAATCATTGGCTCAACAGTACGACTTCCTTTGCAGCCCCTGCTTCACGCAGCTGTGTTGCTTTTCTGTAAGGTTGTAACATTTTCCACTTGCAATATTCTTCTTACTTTCACTTTGTTGGTTATCACAACCCACAACTGCTGCTAAATGCCATTTTCCTTCCAATGAAGGGCCAGTTATAGTGGATAATACATGCGCTCCCTGAGGCTTTAATTAAATTAGCTTCTGCGTCACCCTAAGCTTGTGACAGTTCATGAAAGGAACTCTAGATATTAAACAGCATGGAGCTATTGGAAGAGTGAAATATATCGTGTGTGAAGAACAAAAGAATCTGCAGGAGGTTTCAAAGCAGTGAAGCTGGAGTGTTATACCATTCTGCATTAGCTACTGCGTTCTTTCGAGGAAGCTCTTGTTCTTCTTCCACTAGGTGATTGACACCTGGGACGGGGTGTCCTCTGTCATTATTACTAACATGGCTATATTACATGCGGGAAACTATACTGAAGCCTGCTGAGGGCATTTTCAGGCCAGGCACAATTCTCACAGATGATAAGCTGCATTAGCCCAAAGTGGCTAACCTGCTAGGGAAGAAACTATTTTATCTATTTAGATTGCTCTGGAAATAACAATGGGGCCATCATATTTCAAAGATGAGCAATATTATTTATCCCATATTCATTGTAAAATGTTTTCTTATGTAAAAGTGGGAATTCATTGACCAGATTTTCAACTCCCTCAAAAAAGATAAAAGGTCAATAGAAAAATACCTCGATAATCTAGCTCCGCAGCAAATGCTCCCAGAATCCTACTTGTCTGGCTAAAACTTCTCTGAAGATCTCCCATTTCTGCTCTCAGAAGCACAGACTGCAACCTGGTTATTGCTATATTTACCCTTGTTTTCTCATAGGATGCTCTCACAGGCAGAGTGGGAGCTAAATTGGGCTCTGATAGGGTTTCCTCATCCTGAACCCATTCTCTGAGTACACTGCATTCATAAATAGCCTTCCAGGCTTTGGGCTTCTGAGGTCACCATGCTTCACACAATTGTTCTCTGCAGGACTACGTGAAAGACAGTGCCTGGCTGAGGCCTGCAGTTCCTGGAAGCTGGGTTTCTCAGCATTGAAGGGCTATCTCTCCTTAAAGAAAAGCACAGCCCTGCTGTGGAGGGTGACCTTGGTCATTGTTCCTGGGACCTGTGACTTCAGAGGTGGAGGTTGCTCCTGAAATGATAGGACCAACTTCTAACTTGATACCATCTGGCTGTCAGGACGCCTATATAAATAGCAAATTGATAGCTGTAATGGAATAAATGCTTTGTAAACCCTCCTGTACTTACAAGGAATGCAAATTAAGATATGATCTGAATACTTTTCCCTCCCCCTTCCTTGACACCCTTCAGGCTTAATCCTATCAAACATCAGAAAGAGTAAGTTGATAAAATGTAGTGACTGGCCATTAATCAATAAGAGGAAGATGTTTTGTAGATACATGCAGAAGGTGAAAAAAATCTAATACTTACCAGTTTGACGAAGAGGTTTAAGAAGGTAGTATGGGGGAAACAACGAAGAAGAGCATCAGGAATTTGCTGCTAATTTATTGATATAAATATATTATGTTGCCACGTAGCTATAGGTAGATATAATATACAGCTGCAATTAGGAGATCACAGTTCAGTCATCAGTTTCACATTAATTGTTTTCCCATTGGCTTTTCTCTTATTTTTAATGACTTACTGCAATTTATATAAAGTCCATGAAAATTTCGTAAAATAAACATCCTGAGAGTTTTCATTTATTTTCAAGGTTGTTGTAAAGTTGAAAAGCAAACACAAAACAAATTATTTCATTACTTTTCTCCAAAGCTCAGTAATTTATGGCAACCTGCAAGCTTTAGGGAAGGTCTCTCTTTGAGATAGAGCGGAGAGGTAGAAAAAACTGAAGATTCAGTAAACAACTTACTTTTAAAATGTGTACAAATACATTTCGGACATGAAGACTTTTCGGGCTGTGACGTACTTGAATGATTATCATTAAATATCTCAGACATGTGATGTGATTTAAGGTACTATAATGAACTAGTCTGTATCTAATATTCTGAACAAGGAATAAACCATCCCTGTGGTGATTGTTCTCCCTGTACCTCTCTCTGACTGCCTTTGCCTCCCTTCTTTGCGAAGGCAGCCACTCTACATTACCTGTAAATATATTTGAAGTCAAACCACTAAATAAGCACTGCGATATCCTAAACAGTACAAAGTGTTGACTGCTTATTTTTACACAGTTTCTGATGAAGGCAGGGATACTACTATATCTTAGTTTGAGATATAATAGAATATACTTTCTTACCTACCAAACGTAAGAAATGTTTGAGAATATAAGTCAAAGCAATGTTTTTCATACTGTTATGAATAGATACTCCTAGGAATATGAAAAGGAAATCAACAGTGTCAAGTATCAATACTGTTGTTTAAATAAGAGTCAGTCTTTCCTTTTTTTCCTTCCTTCAGGTCAGTTGGGTAATATGCTGAAGTCATAACAAGGTTTGAGGGTGGCACATCTCACACCCGTGTGTGAACACCCAATCATCATGCTCATAAACTACAAAAGGATCCGATTCAGTCTTTTCATGTAAAAGCAATTCTACTGACTTGGAACTGAAAAAAAAAAATTTTTTTTTTGATCACACGGGATTCCGTTTGGCCTGTCATGTTTTCATTGGCCTCACCTACATTTACACAAAGTCATATTCTTTCTTTTATGGTTACCATTCTGCGTTCTTCCCTTGGGCCACATTCCTGGCTTTAGAACACACACGTAGAGTAAATAGCCTCAGAGGTAATAATCCGAAGACCTCAAAACCACCTGTCAATCCATTTAAATCAATTTCAACTGATTATTTGACTAAATTTACTTATGATTGGATTAAACTGACAGGCACATTGTTGAAATGAACCCACAAAATAACTTCTTGATCCAATAAGACAGAATTTATGAAAATAAAAAACACAAAATTGCTAAAGTCATACTTTATCTTTAATTAAGCCAACCCTAACTTATCTGGGACTTGGTGTTTCTTTCCAAAGCTCAACTAAAAGGCTTTCTACTTTATATCATCTATAAGGACTGTACTACCATTTGGATGGTAGTAAGATATCTTAGTTACAGCTGTGTTCTGAAATTTGGGAACATATTCTTCTACTAAGGTAAGCCAGGAAAGTTGGAGGAACATTTGAATGAGGCGGAGCCGTGTCACCTGGTATATGGAAGAGTCATTTTAATTTAAAAAGAGTGCAATTAATTCCTCTAATTGTGTATCCAGGCATCTGATTCTTGGTATGGTACAGTGACTCGTGAAATATTTTTACAATGTTCTTAAATCATAAAATTAACAACCTTCAATTCTAAAATGGTCTAAATAGGTGAATTTTTTTTCTTTACTTCGAAAGAGGCTATCATGTGGCTGTGACAGTGTAGAAACTGTTTGCTAAACTTCAGGCTTTCTGTCTTTACCTTCCAGAATCCTAGTGTTCCCATCCCATCTGTGACTGCTGGTCACCGAGACATAAAGTGTAGCGCACTGCCAAGCAGCACCTAACTTTCAGATCTCATGGTGAACTTGTCCATGTGGGAAAAGGAGTCCTCGCAACTCCTGAGGATGGTATTGCTTACTTTGGAGGCAAGAAATTATTCTAAACCTAATTAATCCTCCCCATCATAAAAACTCCCTCCACTGCTGTCTCAATTTGTCTAGGAGAGACTACTGCACAAATATTTTCTAAGAATCCCTTGAGAACCTGTTAAGACACTTCCAGGCCCAAATAATTTAGATTGTAATGCAAGATTAAGAAACTGATGTACAGGAGAAAAACCCAGGCAATCACTCAGCCATAATTTGGCTACGCTTCTTAAGAAAATGCTGTCTATCTAGATATATTTCTCATTAGAGCTTACCACGCTTTAATATATCTCAATAAAGTCTCCATGAATACCCAAAATGTTACAATTCAAAGCCTTAAACTAAATTTTCCGTTTTGTTTTAAAGTTATTATAACTAAAATTAGGAGATTTAGCCTGGTATCATGACCCATGTCTGTGGTCTCAGCTACTTGGGAAGCTGAGACAAGAGGATCACTTGAGCCCAGGAGATCAAGGCTGCAGTGAGCTATGTTTGGGTCACTGCACTTCTGCCTGTAAAACAGAGCAAGACCCTGTCTCAATAAAATAAAATAAGAAGAAAGAAATACAAGTAAAAAATATAACTTCCTACTTTTCAATAAGCATAAGTGTTTTTTTGTTTTGTTTTGTTGCAAATTTACTATAAAGTAACCAGTCCACCAAGATTGGTAAGTAGGACCATACTAGTTGTTAACAGTACTCTGACATGCTTAATGAGAAATCTGACACCAATCTAGTAGGCTGGAGAAAATAAGAAGCAGTTGTAGTCTGAGGGGGACCTAGTATATTTCCCAAATCTATTACCTGGGAATGAGGCAGAGGAAAGAAAGACACAAAACAATGGTTTGTTTATTCTTACAGGGTTTCAGATCCATTTCTAAAGATCTCTAGAAAGATACAGAGAAATGTTTCCTATTAACAACCTCTCACTACCCTTTCAGGTTGGAAACATTTCCTTTGAGCTGGTACAAGGCCCTGCTGCAATGCAAAGCCTTCTTCCTCTACTGTTCTCCAAGGAAATGGTTAAGAGCTACCCATTAGCCTGTGTGCAGACATCTTTCAGGTACTTCCCAACTAAGGTTAATGAAAAGCTCAACTGTTTCTTTCCCAAGCTAATAAATACCTCTTGATATTTGCTGGCTTCTCAAGATGGTCATCGTCCATTGACACTGCCATCTCCCAAAGTAGGATTTTAGGGAGTAAGTCGATTAAAGACTACATCTTTAAAAAATAATTTTTGATTATTTTGTTGTTTGTTGCAGGCCATTGAATTAGTCTTAAACAAACCATGAAGATTGTCCCTTTCTTGATCCCAAGGCAGGCCCCTTTCCTTAAATAAAGCTGGTTCTGCCCCTGTCATTGTGGGGTCTCAAAGATGATCATTTTTCGATTCTTCATGTTTTTGCAGCCATATTACATATCAGAGATAATCAAATCAACCATGCTATAACAAAAACCAGATGTTAAACCCACTAAAAGCCCTGGATGATTTTTCCCCCTATTTTTAGTGCTACATAGTCAAAGCTTCCTTTTTTAAATTTATCTTTTCTTCAGGCCTTTATTTTCAAAACTCACTAAAGCATTATACTATTTTCTCTGATTTCTATTATAATATTTTTAAGTCACTTAAAAATGTGGATTAATTTTGCCCATCACTTGAGCTACTAGTGGCCACATTTTATAATTCCCTTTACTTTTTTTTTTTTTTTTTGAGAGGGAGTCTTGCTGTGTCACCCAGGCTGGAGTGCAGTGGAGCGATCTCAGCTCACTACAAGCTCCGCCTCCCGGGTTCACGCCATTCTCCTGCCTCAGCCTCCCTAAATCCTTTTACTTTTAATTTGAGCTAACTTGTTACTCTACTCTGTATATAAGTGCCATCTTAAAAGCCACCCTAGATTTTGGAAATAAGATAACTGCTTCAGGTTTAAACGAGGACGGGTGATACATGACAAATGAAATGAACCTTCTGCAGAAGTTACCACATGATATTTATACATATCATGAAGTTATTTCCTTAAAATCTAGGTTCTTAGGCCCTAAATCGGAGATTCTGATTTAGTATTTCTGGTGGGGATCCCATGAGTCTACATTTTTAAATTAGCACCTCAAATGTTCGTGATACTGACATTGTAAGCAACACAATTTGAGCAGCAGTAAACCAAGGAACAGGATGTCCCATTAGATAAAGCAGGAAGAGCAGCTCCAGAGATCTAACCAAGACTTGACAGAAGGGGACAGAAACCATAGCCTAAACGATGGTGTTAAGAGAAATGAGAAGAAAAGTGTGAGAGGAAAAAGGCAGAAGTTTTGCGTGGAGTATACAGAAGGGAAGATGAAATCACAGGTATCTGTGACCTCACACTGTTCAGAGACAGAATGTCTTAACACCCAACATGGGCAATCATGATTTCACAGTGGTTATCTCCCTACAGTGGAGATGTGTGCCTCCAGCTCTCTGTAGCTCAGTGGCATTATCCATTAAATTATCTAGCTTACTCAACAAACTTGATGATTTTTCAACCTGTTTAACTATTTTCAAGGGAGAAAAAGGCCAACACAATGTTTTGGTCTATTTAACAGTTTAAAAATAATACATTGGAAATTTTATACGTTGGTGTTTTGTGAATATAGTTAGAACAAATCAGTTTCTCTGAATCTAGTCAGCACTGAATAGAACGAAAGTCGAGTTTTCAGACCTTTAAAAGCAGACTCTTAAACTCAACACCAGGATGATCCTGTCTACCTACTACCCTCCTATAAAGAGCTGATGAGTGAGCTGGAGTGAGAAATGAATGTCTACCGTCTGGTTTTAATGACAGCTCCACCACTTACCAGACTTTACATAAGTGATTCAACCTCTCTCAATGCCAGGACCCCTTTTGTAAATGAGGATAATAATACTTAGCACAAAGGGTTGTATAAATAATCAAACAAGCTAATGCATGCAAAATTCATTTTGTCCAGTAGGTTTTCATTTCCATTAAAAATCTTCCCTAATATTCTCCTTTCCCAGCAACTGATGGAGTTTGCTCTTTATTATTTTTATGTAATTTAACATTGTTGGTTGTTTTTAGAAATTTTGAATACCATATATGTACCTGTATGTGTGTGCATGTGTGTGTAATTAACAAAAAAGTTAAAAGTGATGATCTCTAAAAGATGTATAAAATTTTCCTGTGTTTTTAAATGCATCTAAACAATAGTCAATATTTTCAAAACTACCATTAAATGTCATTAATCTAATTCAATGATTCTTAAATTTGGCTGCACATTAGAATGATTAGGAGCTTTTAAAAATGCCACTGCCCAGATGTATCACAGAGTAATTAACCAGAATCTCTGAAGGCAGGACTCAATCATTATTAGTTTTTTAAATCTCCCCAGGTGGATCCATTTTGCAGCCAAAGTTAAAACTTCTGGTCTAATTCCAATGTACTTAAATTCAGTCCTTAATGAGGAAAGAATTGACACCTTATAAAAGTTTGTAACATTTTTAGATTTAAATAACTTTTTTTCCCAAATGACTTAAAAATAGCTTACCAAATCTTATTTCAAATTAAATGACTGAACTCTCTCAAATCAATATTTAATATACTTTCAAAATCTTAGTTTTAGTTTATTTCATTTAGCTTATTTAAAAATAAAAAACAAAGCAGAAACTCTGCAAAATATGGATTTAGGATGTGACGTTTCTAATAGAAATTGCAGAAGCTCAAATGGCTAACTCTTTGAGAGAGCTCCTGAGGACCTGCTAAGGTATTAATGATAGTTGATCACATCCAATTGAAGAGCAAAAAGTTCATTTAGACATCAGAAAACCTTCTGGTGGGAAGAAACTTGAAAAGACATCAATAGCAGGTCACTGGCTGAAAAACAGAGGAAGGTGGCATGGCATCAGAAGAATATGGCAAAAATTAAATAATATACAGTTGATTAGCAACAGAAATAGTCCACATTGGGCTACAGGAGACCTCCCAGAAGCAGAGTGGAAAATCGAGGTGGAGACTATATGGCCAGAAAGTGTGTAAACATCCAGGAATGCCAATGGTTGAGTTAAGGAGGTTGGAATTAGGTAACTAGAGCTGAAGTTTAGTATTGGTAAGGGAGATTATTTGACCCCAGTTCTCAAGGTACTTCAGAATTTAGATTATTAAAAGTCAGGAGTCTAGTTTCTGATGTTTGAAGAAAAAGTCATGATAATGAAGTGGTTACACAAGTTTCAGGTTGAAACAGATGTGAAGTCAGCACTCTGGGCTTCTTAAATTCTGCCCAAGAATAAACAAAATTGATGCTATTCCTAGGGCAAAGTTCATCTTTTCATGAAGGCGAAGCAGCCCCACTCCTGGGAGTTAGTTGTAAGAATATAGAGAAGGCCATTTCAAAATCTGGGAAGAATGTATGTGGCTTGCAAGGGTGATAGACGGGATGGCTCATCTGTGACAACCCAGCTGGGACCTTGGGAATCACTCTGGAGGTGGTCTTCTCTCTCAGCCTATCTGATCAGTCACACCCCATATCAAATCAATCACCAACTTTTGTCGATTCTACCCATCCAATTAACTTATTCCTGCTGTATTCACCCTAATTGAGGCTGGCATAATCTCCCATGTTGATTTACTACTTTGACTTCCTAACTGGTTTGCCTTCTCAAATCCATTGTAAGCAAAGAAATATTTCTGACCATGACCTATGTTTTTCTGGCTATAGTCATGCTAAATAGTCAGTCTAAATAGTCATGCTATTTAGAAATCTAGCTTCCTATTAATGTTTTCCCTGGACAGTTCTGGGAGTTTCAGGGATGTTTTACAACAGCTCAGGAATAAGTCTCGTTGGCTTCTGGTTTTGCGACATGTAGAAGGGACCATGCCTTCCTTCTACTCTAGCTATCTCTTCCCGATATGACCAAGTCTATGGGACATTGCAGGGCCCTGCTGTGTATGGCTATATCTGCTGGAATCCAAAGACTGCCGCCAGGTCACTGACTCCAGTTTCCTCAACTATCTGCAGATACCCTGAAGGCCTCAAGGCATAGTTGGCTTTACTGAGGGGGATGTTACAGCTTGTGCAAGGATCAGAGAAAAATGCATTTAGTAATATATAATAGTGTCTTTATTCTTTTGCAGTGTTTGCAGACAAATCTCGAAGGTCCAATTCTAAGTTTCTCTCTTACCATTTATGGCCACCACTCAAAATCCCCATCCAGCACCCCATAGGAAAAAGAGAGGAAAGCACTCAACAAAGTATACAGGCTGACCTGCTCTTTTTCTGAATATCTAGGTCAAAGTAACCACCAGGGCATGGCTGGTAGACAAAGTGGAACCCACAAGCCAGTCAAGGGTGGGTGGAGAGACACCTCGACAGTGGTCATTCTCTAAGACTTTTCAATGTCCCACTTGTTTTACTTTGTGTGTGTGTGTGTGTGTGTGTGTGTATGTGTATGTGTGGCAGGGTGGTAATTGGAGAAGAAAGTTCTGATTTTACAGTGCTGGCAAGAGAATTTGGAATAGGCACCTGGAGTTTTATTTCTTTATGATTCTTTTCTTTTTTTCTTTTTTCTTTTTCTTTTTTGAGACGGATTCTCACTGTTGCCCAGGCTGGAATGCAGTGGTGCAATCTTGGCTCACTGCAACATCCTCCTCCCGAGGTCAAATAATCTTCTACCTCCTGAGGTAGAAGAGGTCAAACAATCTTCTACCTCAGCCTCCAGAGTAGCTGGGATTACGGGCACATGCCACCATGCCTGGCTAATTTTTGTATTTTTAGTAGAGTCAGGGTTTCACCATGCTGGCCATGCTGATCTGGAACTCCTGACCTCGTGATCCACCCACCTCCGCTTTCCAAAGTGCTGAGATTACATGAGTGAGCCACCGCACCCAACCTTACTAATTCTTTTCTTACTAGGGCTAGACAAAAGTAAAATAACCTTATCCGGTGGAGGTGCATAGATGGGACCTAAGAATTAGATTCTAGGCAGATGGGAAGTGACCTCTTGTGGCTTCCCAAATCTTGCTCAGTAAGTCTGAACTTCAAAAAATAAAAAATAAAAAACACCTCAAGTATATTTCAAGCAATAAAATTAAAGACTATTTTGTTTGTTTTTAAAACTTGTGAGCACTCTGGGAGTTAAGTAGGAAGGCATCAATTAGTTAGCAGACCTCAAGCCCTTAGAGATCTCAAGTTGAAAATTTAAAAACTCTCTCTTTTAACCCAGATTATCTTGGTTACTTCCGTTTGGTATATTTTAGGGTACTTCCTTTTGGTTATACTCTGCTGTTTAGTAGAGTTTCATTTGAACATTCAACATGGTCACAACTAAGGAATATTAAGGAAGAATGACATATCCACACCTAGGACAGGTTGGTAAAGGAAGATCAATGACCTTTCCCCTTCAAAGCTGCATCCCTTAGGAGAAGATAGATCATTAGAGAAAAAAGGCAGGACAACAAGGGCCAGTTTCAGCCTCTACAGGAAGCCACTCCTTCTAGAGCATCTCTTTCATTACAGAAGTTTGCAATTGAGCCTACAGATTTGAAGTTCTTTGGGAAAGAGCAGCAGAAGTGCTGGGTTCCCTGGAGAGTCAAAGTACCTTATACATTCCCAGGGCTTTTCCTGGAATTAGCTGGCTGTTATTTGAGCTCAGCAAGCAGTTCCTTCAGTTGAAATCAAAGGCTGACTCAATCCAGCTCCTCGGATAGAGTAAGAGACAAAAAATGAAAACAGATGACCCAGGAGACTACAACAACTTCCTGCCTAAGCTGTTGATTGATTGTGAGTCTTGGGAAGAGCTGATTTTGTAATCATTACCAAAATGTTTGATGAGCAGTTTCCAGCAACTTCAGGAACAGGCTGATGTTCAGGCCCTGAGAAAAATGCCTCCTGCAACCTCAGAGTTTGCTGGGAAGTTCAGTGAGAGGAAACATTTTTATCTGTCTCCTGACAACCCACATCACCTAATGAAATCTGAGTTGCCTTCAATTTCTGTCTGGTGTATCTACATCCATTTGGTTCCCTGTCTCAACCGCATTTACGTGCTGCCATCTGCTTGCTTTCTCAGTGGGTTGAATTCTGTCTCATTACTTTACCTTGAGCACACTACTGATGAGATTATAAAGTTTGTAGGAAAAAAAGTACATGAGCAACCCAAGTGAGTCTTCCATACTAACTCCCCTAAAACAGAATCAATGAATCTTTTCAAAGGCCATATCATATATTTGTTTTCATTTGAAAATATTTTGCTATGTTTAAAGTATTTTCACATCCATCATTTTAACTATGCCAAACTACACTCCAGAGTCATTTTTCCTCTCCTGAATCTTAACTTTTCTCTCTTTACTGCATTGTCCATATTATCACACAAATAGACTTATTACTTCCACCTTAAAAGAATATTGTGACTCCACTTCTTTTCAGTCTATGGGCCCATTTTTCTGTGTTCATTTATAATAATCTTTTCACTCTCTCTTGATCAAATACAATTTTCCTTTCACCTTGATTATACCAAGGCTACAAATGACCTCTGTGCTGCTAAATCCAGTGGTAATTTCTTAGACCTCATCTTACCTGACCTATCAACAGCATTTGATGCTATGGATCACTCGATTCTTCTTAAAAACACTTTTTTTTCCCCTGTGGCTTTCAGGCCATCATTCATTCAAGTTTTCTTCTTCCTAATTGATCACTCCTTCTTTATCATTATTGCAGGTTCTTTCTCATGTCCCAGAAACCTGAATGAGTGAGCCAGGACTCAGGCCTGTGTCCCTCTATATTTAAACTCACCTCCTGAGTTCATCTAGTCTCATGACTTTCAGTACTGTTTATATATGTTGATGCCTAAGTCTCTCTCTTTCCAGCACCTATCTCTCCCCAATTCTTCATTTGTATATCCAGCTGCTTACTGGATGTCATGAGATGTCTAATGGGCATTTCATGCTTATGTCCAAAAGCAAACTTCTGTTTTTAAGTAACCCCAATTATTTCTCCAACATCATGCCCCATGAGGAAATCCCATCTTTCCAGACACTCAGACCAAAATCCACCCAAAAATTATTTGGCTCTACTTTTCAAAATATTCCCAGAATCTGGTCATGTCTCAACACTTGTACTGCTGCTGCACTGCCCGAGCTGTGTTTATCTCTTCCCAATACTATTGCAATAGCTTCCTAATTTTTCAAGCTTCATCCATGTTCCTTTTCTGTACAACACTGTACAATATCTTTTAAAATTAAAATATAATTCACATACCATACAATTTACCATTTTAAAATGTAAAATCAGCAGTTTTTAGTGTATTCACAAACTTGTGCAAAAATTGCCACTAATCCCATTTTTATGACACCAAAAAGAAACCCCATCCTAGTCACTTTCCACACTCCCCTCACCACCAGCCCCTGGAAAAATACTAACTGCCAGTAATCTGAATATTTCAGATGAATGCAATCATATTACTTGTGCCTTTTATGCCTTTTTTGTTTTGTTTTGTTTTGTTTTGAGATGGAGTTTTGTTCTTTTTGCCCAGGCTGGAGGGCAATGGTGTGATCTCAGCTCACTGCAACCTCTGCCCCCCAGGTTCAAGCGATTCTCCTGCCTCAGCCTCCCGAGTAGCTGGGATCACAGGTGGGCATCAACACGTACTGCTAATTTTTGTATTTTTAGTAGAGACAGAGTTTCGCCATGTTGGCCAGGCCGGTCTTGAACTCCTGACCTCAGATGATCCGCCCACCTCGGCCTCCCAATTATGTGGTTTTTTTACACTTACCATATTTTCAATGGTCATTCATGTTGTTGCATAAATCAGTACTTTATTCCTTTTTCTGGTTGAATAATATTTTATTGCATAGACATACCACATTTTGTTTATCTAAGCAGCAGTTAATGGGCATTTGGGTTGTTTTCATCTCTTGACTATTATGAATAGTGCAGCTATAATTCACATACACATGTTTGCATAAAATATGTTTTCAATTCTTTTGGGTATATACCTAGAAGATGAATTTCTGGATCATATGGTAACTTTATGTTTACCTTTTTAAAGAATTATCAAACTGTTTTCTACAGTGGCTACACTATTTTACACTCCCACCGGCAATGTGTGAGCTTACTATAAATTCTTAATGCAGTGACTAGAGCTGTGGTATCCAAAACGGTGGCCACTAGCAACATATAGCTGTTAAACACTTGAAATGGGTATCATCCAAATAGAGATGTCTGTGAGTATAAAATAGACACCTGGTTTCCAAGACTGAGTGTGAAAAAAAGAACATAAAATATCTCACTAATTACAGTTGATATTAATTGCACACTGAAAAATATTACATTTTGATATATTAGGTTAAGCAAAATAGATTAGTTAAATACATTTTATACTAGCAAACCAAATTCAGTGGCATATTAAAAGCATTATACATCATGACCAAGTGGAATTTACTCCTGGAATGCTAGGATGATTCAAAATATAAAAATCAATATAATATACCATATTAACAGAATGAAGTCAAAACACAAACACAATCACATCAATTGATGCAGAAAAATCATTCGACAAAATTCAACATTCTTTTATAATAAAAACACTCAGCAAACTGGAAATAAAAGGAAACTGCCTCAACATAGTAAAAGCCATATATGAAAAACATACAGTGAACATTATATTCAGTGGCAAAAGACTGAAAACTATTCTTCCAAAATCAGGAACAAGACAAGGGTCTTTCTTTCACTTTCACCACTTCTATTCATATAGTACTAGAAGCTCTAGCCAGAGCAATTATGCCAAAAAAAAAAAAAAAAAAAAAAAAAAGGAATCCAAGTTGTAAAGAAAGAAGTAAAATTATCTCTGTCTGCAGATACATTACCTTATAGGTAGAAAATCCTAAAGAGTTCATAAAAATAAACTTAGAACTAAAATGTCAATTCAGCAGTGTAGAAAAATATAAAGTCAACATACAAAATCTCTTTCATTTTCACACTCTAATAATGAATAATCTGAAAAGGAAATGACAAAAGCAAGTCAATTTACTATAGCACCAAAAAGAATAAAATGCTTAGGAATCAAGCTAACCAAGGACATGAAAGACTTGTACAATGGACACTATAAAACATTACTGAAAGAAATTAGAACAGAAACACATCTCATCTTTATGGATTGGAAGACTTAATATTGTTAAAATTTCAGTGCTACCCAAAGTGATCTACAAATTCAGTGCAATCCCTATCCAAATCTCAATGATTTTTTGCAGAAATGGGAAAACCCATCACAAAATTCATATGGAATCTCAAGGGACCACAAGTAGCCAAAACAATCTTGGGGGAAAATAATAAAAGAATAAAACTGGAGAACTTATGCTTCCTCATTTCAAAACTTACCACAAAGCTACAGTAATCAAAACAGTGTGGTACTAGCATAAAGACAGACATGCGAACTAACGGAATAGAAGAGAACCCACAAATAAACCCAAATAATTTTTGACAAGGATGCCAAGGCCATTCAATGGGGAAAGGAAATTGGATCGTCACATGCAAAAAATAAAATTGGGTACCTCACATAACATTACACACAAAAATAAGCTCAAAATGGACCACAGACTTAAGGGTAAGACCAAAAACTATAAATTTTTAGAAGAAAATATTGGGCAAAAGCCTCATGACATTGGATTTGGCAGCGATTTCTTGGATATGACTCCAAATTCACTCCATAATATGAATTTCATCCTACAACCTAAATGTATGGCTCCACACATTCATGTACTACTCCAGGGATATCAGAAAACCTTCCCAACATCATTCACATAGCAAGCACATTTGTAACTAAAAATTTTCATTAATCATTTAAACAAAAATTTTTATATTCCTCTTTTCTAGTTTTACTATGAGCTAGAACACAAAATTCAACCCAAGGAATGCAAATCAAATTAAAAAGGGAAAAATTTTAATTCAGGAAAGGAGAATCAAGACTTGAAGAATAGACTGAATTATTAATATTTTCTCCTATTGTTCATTGAATAGTCAAGTTGACAATACTTACTGTGTTTACGGAGTTTTATTGTTACTAGGGTTTTGGGAACTGAAAATGCATGCTATCTTAGAAATGATCTCACAAATACTGGCTGGATTCCCAGGTAGTCCACCAAAGCTCATTTAACTCATAATGTAAGTAATCATGAATGAGAGAAACTAATGCTGGAGAATAAATGTGTCTTTTAAATATAATACATATTTAAACATCCCTATATTCTAAAAATCCTTAAATGTAAATATAAAATACTGACAATCAAAAATTTTAAAACATAAAATTGATGAAACTGGTTGAGTGTGGCTGTAGATAGAGTGTGGGGGAGATTCTGTTTGGAAATTTGACCACTTCCAGGAACCCTGGGGGCTGAAGGATGCCATTTCTTTCCTGTGCCAGATTTTGCCTCAAACTCAGAGGTTTTATTTCTTTGATGAAAGTGTCTCAACTAGCAACATGAGTCTCTTGTCCATCCAAACACTATATTAGGTGTGTCATTTTGTATATTTTTACGCCAAAAGGGAATTCATGCACTCTGTTTAAAAATGTTTGCATTTAGAAGATAATGGAATTTATTCAATCTCTAAAGCAAAATTTTTCACACACTCTTTAATTCCTTTCAGTCTCAGGGTTTCTCCAGATATTCACCCGTGTTTTTTTCTTTGATTTTCAAGATCACTTTTTCATGTTATCAGAATCTATTGGCCTCAGCTTGAGGTCACATTGTACCTACATTGAGTCAGAGATCATATTACCATTTCTCGTATCCTGCAGAACCTTCCAGTAGATAACTGAGTTCTTAGACTCCTTGTTCTTCACTCCATCAAGATCAAGCCTAAGCTAAAGGCTAATGAACTGGGCAAATGGTTGAGGTCCCCTCATCATGGTTGGCTAACAATCTAGGATGGACCGTTAAGAGCACAATAGAGTTTTCTTTTTGTTTGGAGACAGGTGGCCCTGGGCGTCATTCTAACTTCTCCTTACTGAGAGGTCTTAACAAATGGATGTCACCTCTCTTAGCCTCAGTGGTCTCATCTAAGAGAAGATCATAATATGCCGCATAATGTATGTGAAATGTCATGAAAAGTTACAGGCATATGGATTTTGGATGATTATGATGGGTCAATGTAGGCTCATCAGTTGTAGCAAGTGTACCCTCTGGTAAGGGATATTGACAATGGAAGAAGGCTATGCACATGTTGGGGTGGTGGGTAATGGGATATATCTGTACCTTCCTTTCAATTTTGCTGTGAACGTAAAACTACTCTTAAAAAATGCCTTAAAGCAAAAAGTTACAGGCACATAGAAGGTATTCAATAAATGCCAATTTTGCTCTCTTACCTTTTTTAAATCTCTACCATAGACACCCAGAAAATGGAGGACTGCAACACTCAAGTGAAAAATACTGCTGCAGAGAAGAGATCCTAAGGGTCCTGTTTCCCCAGGAGGATCAAGGTGCTCTTTTCCCTGTGCCAGCAGCAGGAGAAGAAAAAGTCTTGGGTGAAAGGTAAGAGTCAGTTCTTCTGTATGGGATTGTGCAGACAGTGCCCCAACACTAGGGCGGCTGCCAAGGGAGATGAATGGAAGCTAAAATTTGGTCTCAGCTCTGCTTGCCTCATCCAGTGTAGCTGGCAGTCTGGAGGAAAAGAAGCCTTTTCTTTTTTTCAAAATGATTTGCCCAGAAGAACACTTTCTGGCAATTTCTCTGTTTGAAGAGGGCATCCTTTTCAAGAAGAAAAACAGCAACATAACCAAGTGCTAAAAAGACTTCATGAGAATGTGCCTCTATTATCAGTGATTGTAGGAGCTGTCTCCAACTCACAAGGAAAAGAATTTTCACTTCAGAGGGTAAGAAAGGACGGAATCAGTCCTAAATCTTCTATGGTATGGAATAAATAGTTCCTATAATAGGCATTTTTTATTTAATTTAATTTACTTAGGGATGGTATTAGTCCATTCTCACACTGCTATAAAAAACTACCCAAGGCTGGGTAATTTATAAAGGAAAGAGGTTTAATTAACTCACAGTTCCACATAACTGGGGAGGCCTCAGGAAACTTACAACCATGGTGGAAGGGGAAGCAAAAGCATCCTTCTTCACATGGTGGCAGGTGAGAGAAACGCCAAGCTAAGGGAGAAAAGCCCCTTATAAAAACATCAATCTTGTGAGAACTCACTCACAATCACGAGAACAGCAGCATGGGGGTAACTGACCCTAAGATTCAATTACCTACCACTGGGTCCCTCCCATGACACATGGGGACTATGGGAACTACAATTCAAGAGGAGATTTGGGTGGGGACACAGCCAAATCAGGGACTAAATTATCAAATATAATAATTATGTATTTGTTTATCAAAGTTATATTTTAAAGTCTGACTTTTCATAAATTAGATCCAAATATATAAAGGAAGCTCCCTACAACACTTATTAAATATAATTTAGAAAACTCAACCACTAAGCTTTTGATTTCAGTTACTGTATTTTTCAGTTCTAGAATTTGCATTTGGTTCTTCTTTATATCTTGTAATTCATTGTTGAGACTCTATTTCTTTGCAATGTTTCAAGCATGTCCATAATTGCCAATTGAAACATTTTTTACATGGCTGCTCTAAAATTTTTGTCACATAATTATTACATCTCTGTCATTTCAGTGTTGCATCTCTACATTGTCTGTTTTCTTTCTGTGTGAGATCTTCCTGGTTCTTGATATGATAAGTACATTTTCTATTGAAACCTATGCATTTTCACATTACATTATGAGACTATTGATTTTATTTAGGCTTTCTAGGTATGCTTTGTGTAGTTTTTCTTTTGTTGTTATTTGTTTGTTTGTTTTTTCTTGAGACGGAGTTTCGCTCTTGTTGCCCAGGCTGGAGTGCAATGGCGTGATCTCGGCTCACTGCAGCCTCTGCCTCCTGGGTTCAAGTTATTCTCCTGCCTCAGCTCCTTGAGTAGCTGCGATTACAGGCATGTGCCCCCAAGCCTGGCTAATTTTTGTATTTTTAGTTTCTCCATGTTGGTCAGGCTGGTCTCGAACTCCCGACCTCAAGTGATCCACCTGCCTCGGCCTCCCAAAGTGTGGGGCTTACAGGCTTGAGCCACTGTGCCCGGCCTGTAGTTTTGTTTTTAGCACATCTTCTGTAGGGTAAAGTGGGAATACTGACTGCCAAGAAGAGGTTGAAAACAACCTTCTCACTTGGCTTTCATTGACACCCAAGGTGGAAAGAACTTCTTGTTACTGCCAATTAGACATAGGAGTTTCTGCCCCTACATGGTCTCTATTGACACAGTGGGCAGGAAAGTTCTCATTACCAACCAGCATCCCTACTTGGCATTCCCTGATGGGATCCTGGTGGATGCAAGAGCACCTTGCTACAACTTCATTAGTTTGGAAATCTAGGCTCACTACTCAGCCTCTGCAGGCTAGGGTCAGAATGCACTCACAATTTTTTTTCTGTGGTGTTTGGCTGAATTGGAGAGGTTATTGTCTAAAAGTTTTCACTTTTCCTAGGCTACTTCTTTCTGAGTCTTTTGCCTGGAGAAATCATAATTTCTTTTCTGTTTTTTTTATTTATTTGTAATGGTCTGCACTCATTATTGTCTCCAGGTGGCTGGCTTCTTCAGCTCCAAGTTTGGGATACACGAGGCACAGAGAACACCCAAGACCTCATTACTGTGTTGTTTCTCAAGTTCCAAGGTCTCTAGCCAGTCTGCCTTCTCATGTGCAGCTTTCAAAGTCTTCATATGATTATTGTATATACTATAACTACACTTTTTAGTTGCACTTAAAAAGAGAGATAAGAAAACACACACCTATCCCCTCTTCCTAGAAAAGAAAGTCCCTCATTCAAACCACAATATTTGTAGGTGATCCTGCAAAGAACATTGTGCAGGTAAATAAATTTAATGTTAGACTTAAAACTGACTTTGCCATAATCTTTTGGGTATTTAAAAGACATCCTTAAGTTTAGAAAAACTTTCAGTAGGCTTTTTGGTTATTGTCAATATTGTGACAACATCTACCCTGAGAATATGGTGTTATAGAGTATGTTTTTGACTTATACTAATTACTCATAGAGCCATTTTTATACTCAGTCAATTTTGGCATTGACCAATGGTACCTTGCAATTTTAATCGTTCTGTGCTTTTTCTTTCTTTTTCTCATCCTGATTCCATCTACTCATCTGGAACATATAAAAAATGTCCACAAAAGAATGATAGGACTTTCTTCCAGGCCAGTCTCTTTTCAGACAGTAGTCAGTGAAAACAGAACCAGATTGTTCAGTGTGGGAGGTGTGTGTGTGTGTTCATGTAAAGGGCAGTCAGTGTTTTGGCACTCCACTCAAATGCATAGCTACCTCAGTGGTCATTGTTTATATTAATACAATGTACTCAAAGTTACCTAGACCTTAAAGCTGAAGTGTAGCTTTCAAACACTTTTTCTCTTGTCAAAACCCTTGGAACTTGATGAGTTAAAAAAAAAAAAAGCAGGTGTTTCAAAGATTGTACCAAAATACTACAGGTTGAAGCACATATTGTACGCATTTGTTAATAATTATGATGAAAGAAAAGTTGGGTGATATGATTGGGCAATTGGGTTTCATATGAGCCATCTATGTTGGTGGTATGAATGGTGAATCTCAGAGTTTCTAGGACAAGATGTTATATATGTTTCCTCTACCAAACTGCAAGATCTTGGAAAGTAGGGACCATGTTGCATTCTTCAGGGATTGACCGATAGCAAATTGTCAATACGTCTGTTGAATGATTTAAAAAGTTCTCATCCTATAATCATTGATCTCTTAAGAAATTAAACCAGAAGAAAGGTCACTTCTACTGGCACAGACAGACATCTCTTTAAGAGAATTAAAGAGCATATTCAGAAAACACCTCCAGAGGACTTCCTCAGAAAGAGTCACTTTCTATTACTTCAACTTCCACAAAAGGAATGAGTCATAGAAATGAATTACAGGCCAGAATTAATTTTCCTTGAAAATGAAAGGGATGCATTTGATCAACTTAGGTGAACATCAAGCCAGAATCCTTATTTAACTACTTTTTTCATTTGCTTTGTTTTTGAAACTGGACATTTTCCAGACCCACAGCTGCCCATCTACAGAAATGCATTCACATTTTCACATGGTTACGGATCCACTGATCCAGCCAATAGAAGCTGGTATGCTGTTTATGCTCAGGAAATGCCAAGTGCACTTTTGATCTTTACCAGAAAACCAAAGGCCATTAGGGAGTTGGGCTGTGACTATAAAAACTGACCCCTGCCAAAGGTGGGAGGGTAGGGAAGGACAGATTATTCAGAACTTCTTGCTGCACTTAATTGCTCACACCTCTCCACCCCACTTCAGTTCCTTCTTCTCCCCGGAGCCTGTGTTGTTGGAGATAATGACAATGGTGTCAGTGTCTCTCAGAATGTACTTAATCGACAAAGGAGAAGCATCCATTGCCTCCTTCCCCAGGCTGTTAATCCCCTGGAAATTGTTTACAAAGTGATAACTGTATGTGTATATGTCAGTTTTCTAGGGGGAGGCTCTTGTGGGCTTCATCACAGTTTTTAAAAGGTTAGCAGTCTAGATAAATGTGTTGCACAATTAGCCTGCTAATGCAGAGATAAAGGTGGTGATTATAAGGGATAGCAGTATGTTATCAACAGACTAGTCCATCTGTTTCCTTTTGGCAGATATTGGAAGTCTCCGATGATTGGAGGCCTAACTATTTATAGGTCTCCTTCTCCCATAATCTTGCTACCAGGTGACTATTACAATAAAAAGAAATCTGAGACAGAATTCTGCTATACATACAAACGTTGGTTAACAAGCAGACACTGAAAGTACAAAATAAGAATATGCCATCTGCCAAAAGAAAACAGCAGAAGGAGAAATTATTGAGAATCTAATTGGGCTGGGAGTGCTTGCAGGACTGTGCGACGGTCCTCAATATGTACACAGTGAATACACACACACAACACACCCTTAGCCACATACCATTTTAAAAGGGCCAAACCACTTCAATAGGACAATCTTCCTCCCTCCAATTTAGCCAATAAAATTTTATTTTCCAAATATCATTGAATAATGTGACTCTGAATCCCATGTAGTGCATATACATTGATAAGTTTTAAAAGTTAGAAGCAGGTTGAATATGGCAGAGATAAAGAAGAGAGTGATTATAAGTGACAGACATACAAAGTAGAAAAAAAATTGTTAAGTATAATAACTAGATAGAATTTACCAAACAGTTTAGGAAGAAAAATGCCTGTATTTTAATTGTTCAGTAGTGGGCAAAGTATGTATCAAAACAAAGCTAAGCAGGAGGCATGAGCACAACAGAGATGGGTATGTTTCAGAGCTGATGCTGTAAACAGTTTTGTTATAGTGGATGGCTTTACAATTGGACAACAAGCTATAGGTAACCAGAATATGACACATTAAGTCACTTTGGCAGAAGGATTATTTGAGATGGAGATAAATGAGAATCTGCAGATGCAGAAAGAAGCCTTCCCAGGGCTTCCATTATCTGACCAAAAGCAGAAACTTCTGAAAAATGAAGATTTCCATGAATCTTCTCTCTAGGCAAAGTTTTATGGCCGTGAAGAAATGGAAAGTCAGCACAGAAATGAACCTGCACAAACAAATCTTATTTCATTAGTTTTCCCATCTATTTTTCTTTCACAGTTTGCTGTCTTTGAAAACCTAAAACCTTTTCCTTTCTCGTGTCCCTTCTTTAAGATTTATTGGTCTTTTATGAAGACACTATAAGAAGCCCGGTTTGTAACTACCCCTTTTCATTTTTATTTCTCCTGAGTGATGTATACTGCATGTTTTAATGAACGGCTCATCTCTTGTTAATCTGGTTTTTGTTAGTCTAATTTTACAGGTCCCCAAAAATAACACCAGGAGGGTGGAAGGAAAAATAATTTTTTTGAACTACAAGAGGAGAAAAATTTCTCCTCTACACTCTTAGGGTTTCCGGCAAGGCCTAAGGAATCAAACTGACATAAGATGGATTAATGAGAAAAAAGCATACACATTTATTTTATGTGACATGGGAGCCCTCATAAAGAAGGGAAGACCCAAAAAAGAAGTTAAAGTTGAACACTTATATACTGAATTGGAAAAAGTGTAGTAAATTATGAAAA
Organism: Mandrillus leucophaeus; assembly: GCF_000951045.1. NCBI lineage: Eukaryota > Metazoa > Chordata > Mammalia > Primates > Cercopithecidae > Mandrillus > Mandrillus leucophaeus. The sequence continues at coordinate 815,331 of NW_012108831.1, forward strand.
TGTGACAAGACAAAGGGGCTTGGGTATGGCAATTCATAGTAGAAAAGTAACTAGAAAGCTAAAAGTTAGTATAACAAGGTTTGTTTGGATAGATTTTTCTCAGTTTCAAGTCCCCATCTCTAGTGATAAAAGTGTTACTTTCTTCCTGGTATAGGGAACACATCTCCTTTGTGGTGATTCCACCTCTTTCTTTTGGGAAGAAAAAGAAAAGGTCAGAATGCCCTTCTTGCATCTGTTGTTTTCCAAGTAACTTTAGCTCAAAATAATTCTTATGTCAAAGTGGTTTTGTGTTTTTGTTTTTTTTTGTTGTTGTTGGTTTTTGTTTTTTGTTTGTTTTTTTTTTTTTGGCAGGGAATATTCTGCCACTCTTCACCCTCTATAGAGCTAATAAAGTATGGCTAGTATTATAATAGAATGAATGCAGGGGGAAAGTATTCAAAGTCCAGCCACCTGGCGCGTAAGGATATATGGTTTTAAAATGATGGAAGTAAAATACAGTAATGGATTCTTCACAGAGGTGCTTCTTATTTCCAGCGAGTGGAGGCTCACAGTCCAAAATATAGTGTCCCTATCAGCAATGGGCCTCCAAGAGAGCTGGAAAATAATAGGCCAGGCTTATGGTAAGAACACCAAGTTATTCTCTAGGGTGTTATCTCAATAGTGCAGTGTGCAGCAGTGTGATCCAAAACTCCTCCAGGCATTATGGCCATACATTCTCCATGGGTCCAGACTGATTTGACTTTGTGTGTTACCCAGATTCTAGGCCAAACCTGAATTCCAAGGAAGGGGGAACTACGTGAGGGTCAAAGTCTGAGAGCCTGGGTTGAAGACCCTCCTCAGAATTAAATTTCTTCCTGGACCTGCTGAACATCCTTAGCCTCTAAACCACCAGGGCTGTCTACATTTCCGACTTCTTGTACATTCATGATTGATGCACGTGTTTACCACAAAGTAGCTGTTAGTGTCATGCAGCATGAGAGCACAGAAACCATGGACTTAATAGGAAAGCCTCGATTTTTTTATACTCATCTGGATTTGAGCAAGCACAGTGGATCCGAAAACCTAATTAACTCTTCGTGTTCGCAACTTATTTAGCTTCTCTGTGAGCAATGGGAGAGTTATCAAATGTTCCTCTTTTTAATCTGTAGCCTTGGAAATACATAACTAGATTTTGACCTCAAATTTTTCATAAAATGTTCATAGCATTAAAAAAGAATTAAATAGTTGGCACACAGAGGGAAAAATTAACATTTGTAGGATCTTTCCTTCAACTTATGTATTCAGTGGAAGAAAACTAGACAAGCGTATAGTCAATCCCATGTGATCATGTGTTTATGTATAGTTTAGGTAATTGTGTGTAAAAAATTAAGCGAATTAAAGGAGTACAATACTAAATGTGTAATCAATTAAAAGAAGAAAATTATTGTTCCAAGAACACATACTTCCTTAGAAAATATTACAAAGGTTTTTATTTTATAAACAAGTTAACAGTGTTGTAACAATAAAGATCCTGAAACAAACTCAAACTTCAAAATTTATTAGAAATGTATCTTTCGTATTCAACTGGAGAAGAATGTTTTAATTATAAGATAATATAATACAGCCATGATCAATTTATTATCACTCACTAGCTCTTTTCTTTTCCAACATTTCGAATTTTTAAATTTATAAATATTTTAAGAGCAAAGTAACACATCTGTTTCTTATTTATTTACATTTTATTTGTTGTGATGTTTAATATGAGCTATTATAATTTCCAGAAGCTCTTAAACTTTTATGGAGGACATTATGGTTTCCTTTTTCCTTTTGAATAAGGGTGGGGTGCTTTACCAAGGGAAAAAACAATTCAAATCTCCAAAGTTTCTAGTTTAATTTGAAATTCAAACTCAAAAACTTCAAGCAGGTTTTGAAAGTTGGCATAATGCATCCTTCCAGCATTATACTTAAGAACCTCAAAATGTCTTATTTTCCAGGCCATGGTTACATTTTGGCGGGATTCTTTTTAATGTGAAGATGTATGTTTCATTGAACCCTATGATTTTATTATACAATGGCAATCTTTCTCATAAGTTTGAAAACTCAAATAGAAACTCAGAGCCAAGTTTTTGAAAAGAAATTCTTGAACCAGTCCAGAGATGAATTAACTTTCTTTGCAAGAGTCTAACTGTAACTTATTTTCAGTACTTTAATCAATATAAAATGGATTCAGCAACTCTAATGTGAAAAAAAAAGAAATGTATTGCTTGTTTCCAATTCAAGCAATGCAGACTAGCTCCTGGGATTACAAGCAAAGGCAAACACATAATCAAATGCTTTACTCATTTCATAAGCTGATTGCTTTTTCCACTAGTCTTTTTTCCCCGTTAGCCACCAAATGATTTTGATGAGTTATAGGACATTGTTTAATATTTCCTAATAATCTTTTAAATTAATCTATTGCTTGCACATCAGCTGCCCATGAAAAGTCTGAAGAATTAATAGGCAAATGAATATTAATCTTTTGAAAATAAGTAGATGTGCCCTCAAAAGTAGAATATGCTGCATCACATTCAGATCTCTGCTCAAATTTCCTCTCTTCTGTTAAGTCTTCTATAATTATTTCATTAAAATAATATAACGATTCATGAACATGCCTTGTCTCCTTTCAAAGGGATACATCTCTTATGTAGAGTCCACCTAGAGTCTGAAAAGCTTTGAGGCTGAGGGGATGGCAGAGCTGTAACAACAAAGTTATAGCAAAGTCAATTGGTGAGAAAGGTGACTTGAGTAATGGCGCTAATGACTCAACTGGTGCAAGGCTGGAAGAGAGGTGAATGGAGGTTGGGAAGATACAAGGACTTAAGAGCTAATACTTAAGAATGCTTGTTCTGTGCCTGGCATTGTTCTAGAATTTTATATGTATTAATTGATATAATCTTCAAAACAATCTTATGATGTCACTGTTTTTACCCTCTTCTTTCATGTAAATAAACCAAAGCAACACAAGGTTTCAGGTCCAAGCTCATGCAACCAGTCCGCAGTGGAGCTTGGGTAAAAATCTTGGCGATCTGGTTCAAGAGTCTGCACACCTACCTAGCATAACATGCTGCATTTCATGGCTTCAAAAGAAATATTTAAGGATGAAGGAGTTAGCTTTTCTAAATATAATGAATTTGATTTTTCAAATGCCTAGGAGAAAAACAGAAGGCAGAGAAAGTTTCCTGTGACCCCGTCTTAATGTGTTCTTTCAACACAAATTATTATCATCCTCTTACAAATGGACAAACTGAGGGATAGAAAGTTTATCTAGCCAGTCAAAACCTAAGTAAAAATTGAAGTCTCAATGTTGGATATCATTTAAGCAGTCCAAAAAACTTAAGAAACACAGTCAGGTTTTGCAAACAATACATTATTTCCACATAGTAGCAGCAAGATGATAAAGAAAGCTTTACAACAAAAGTGCCATAAAATAAAAACTCCCCAACAGATGCCTGTGAGAATAGTGACTGCAATTCCCAATCAACACAACTACTTAAGAAACGAAGTCATTGAAACAACTATGTTTGAGTATTGTAGGAAATAACCGAGTTGACTTTTTGTTTTTATTTTGGCTGCTATTTTAGTGTAATGAAGAATGATCTGAATTCAGGGGAAATGCCATGAGACCTTCCATGAAGGTCCAGATGTAGTTTCCATCTTGAGGACGGAAGGTAATTCCTCTTCCAAGGATGGAGTTGCTTCTGTCGGTTCTCTTATCTGTCTCCCTACTATCTCTGTGAAGGGAGCCAGAAGGAACTAAACTGCGCCCTGAGGCACCACTGCTTGCCTTATCTGAAGTAAGCTTGTTTAGTTGCGTTTCTAGAAATATTCTGATCATATTTTGTGTTGTTTTTGGCTCCATGAAAACAGAGAATATATGTTTGCTTTAAAGAAATGTCCCAGCATAGGCCTCTAGGTACAACTTCAGGGCGGGCCCAAAGGGAGCATATGGTTGTCAAATGCTAATGATTTGGCACTTTGGAATGAAAACAATCCCCACCCACGTTTTCTGTTTGTGGTTGCAGCCAGCACCACCACTCCCACTTCCCCAAGGGAACACCTTCAAAGGTGATAACTTGCTTTCTCATGCCTCACACTTACTTTCCTGGAGTGAAGTATACTATGAGAGGTCTCTCTCATACTCTCTTCCTCATCTTATGATCAAATGGCAGTGAGACCTCAGAAAGTGGTCAGGATCAAATGAGTTCACCAGTTTAAAGCATCTAACGTAGGAACTGGCACAGATAAAGTGCCAATCCAAGAACGTACCTCCACACCGCACTTTTTCTTCACCAGCAACTCACCTGGGGTTAATGTGAGGAAACATCAGTTCACCAAAATAGCCCAGATTCCTGCTGTGGTTTTAACACAGACAACTCATTTATTTATTTTTCATTTAGTTAAATAGAAATTACTAGCTAACACATCAAATTAGTTATTGAGGTCCCAGGAAAAAGTGTTACATTGATGTGATGTAACTTACAAATGAGGTTTCTGGATCCTGTTAATTCTCACCTCCATGGTGACACAAAAATAATTGAGTAATAATTTTATATTTGTTTCTTAGTAAGGTAATTAAACATAGGCACAGAAAGGAATTATGCATGTGTGCATGGTCTTCATGCGTACTGTTAAAGCACAAAAAATCTTTTTCAGCTTCCAATATTCACTGCAATGTTTCTTCTCCAGCCATGCTTTCAATTATTTGGGGTGTGACGAGGATGAATGTGTATGCATTGGGTGTGTGGGGAAGGAGAGGGATGGGAGAGCCCAGATACAGAGGCTTTGTACATGGTAAACTTGGGCAGACAGGCAGAAACGAGGAGAGCTAGTCACTGCAGGTAAAAGAAGCCCTTGGAGGCTCCTCTTGAAAACTATCTTCCCGCTACATATAATCAAGTGGAGACTTGAGGTTTTATTTTCTAAGCTTCTCTATTAAAATGCAAAACACACTTCTGGTTTTTTACTTTAACACAGACATATCTAAACAAAGTCTTTTCCAGCCCCCTCATTTTACTTGTGAGGAAACCAAGGCCTTGAGAGACGGAATGACTTGCCCATGCCATACAGCTGGTTAGTGGGAGGAGGCTGAACTAGAACATAGTTCCCCTAATAGCCAGTCTGGTGCTTTGTCCCAACTTCCACGTGGCATGGTTAATCTGACTGAGTTACAGGAATAATGAGATTGTGGCTTCAGAATATAAAGTTGGGCATGCTGAAATGGTAGCAAGTATTTCACAAATGGTGGCATGCAATACAATTATACACTGCTCTTTTCAAGGCCGCCAAGGACCCCCATGTTGCTAAATCTAATGGACAGTTTTCTGTCTTTATCTTAATAGAACTTTGAGCCACTGTTGAACCAGCTGGTCACTGACTCCTTCATCTTAATTCCGGCACACCACACTCTCTGATTTAACCTGGCCCCCTGCTCCTTCTCAGTCTCTTTTGCTAACTTCTTTGCTGCTTCCTGGGCTCTAAATAGTAGACTTTTCAAAGCTTTGTCTTCCAATGTTCTCTCGTGTCTGTCTATACTCATGTTGTAGGTGATCTCATTCAGTCCCATCAGCATCTGTATATTGATAACTTTTGAATCTATGCCTCTCCCTTAAATTCAAGATGCATGTGTAACTGTTTATTTGACATCTCCACTTAGATATCTATTTGGCACATCAGAGTTAAATGTTCAAAACTGAACTCTTCTTCTTCAGTGACCTACATAGGAAATGGCACGAGATTTACTCAGTAGCTCATATAAAAAACCTTGATGGCCATTAGTACTACTAACGGTCTCTACCAACCCCCACCAACACCCCAAATATCCTGACACTGTCAATGTCTCACAACTCCTCCGCTATCATCAAAATAAGCTAAATCACCTTCATTTCCCCCTTGGAATGGAACAATTTCATTGTTTTTGTCTTCCTATTTCTCTTGCCCACCACATTTTATTCTTCACACAGCAAATGATTCTTAAAAACTCAATTCAGATCATTTCACTTCTCTGCTCAGAACTAAACTCTCTCACAGTTTTCTATTAATCCTAGGGAAAACAAAAACACAATTCTTACCATAGCCCACAAGGCCCCACATTATTCAGACCTTGGCTGCCTCTCTGACCTCATGACTGCCAACATACTCCTTACCCATGGAGATGCAACAATGTTGACAGTTTTATTACCCCTCAGATATGCCAGACGTATTCATGACTCAACTTGATATGAAACTGCATTGTTAAAAATAGAATGATAGTTCAAATAGGTTGATAAAAATTCAAAATCAAGATAAGGGTTCACCCTCATAATTAAGTGTTAAAGTTAACAGATCTTAAGAAAGATATACACAGTCTTAAAAACATAATGAAACAAGTAAAAAATTTGACATCAATATAACTGATGATTAATTGGATGTGAGGGATAAAGGAAAGAAGGAATCAGTGGTGATCCTCATGGTCATCTGGGAGGGTGGTCAAGTTCAATTTACCTACTTGGGACCAACTAGGCTTTATAGGAGCTAATAGTACCCTCAGTGTAAGGAGTAATAAATTACTGCACAAAAGCATAAGTTCTTCAAAAATGAGTAATCTACTTACAAATAGATCAGCAATTTTCAACAGTAAGACCTCAAGGTGTCTTCATTTAAGTTAGGATATATCAATTTTTAAATAGGATTATTTAAAAACTTGAAAAATTGCTTTTAATTTTGTTGAACCTAATTAAGCTAGACTGAATTGTTAACAGCAATTAGAATAGCAAAGGTAGGGAGATTTTGCCTCAGTTTTATCCATTAAACAGATGCAGTTGGCGTTATACTGTTGATTTCTGGCAATTGAAAGAAGATTCTGACCAGATTATCTATACTCTTTGTCATTGATTGCGGTTGGATGGGGCAGTGGGGGGGATTTGGCGGTACTTGAATGTGCCACTTTCCTATTCTGGGCCATGAGTATGATTCAGCAATTACTGAAAAACAAATATTTATTAAAGTCCAGAGCTGTCATTTGGAGACTTTTAAAATGTATTTATAGCCTAGTGTGCTTTCACTTTAATAGACAGTGACAATTTGCGCTCACAGTTAGGAAATAAGAACAACAGACAAAAATGTCACTCCTATAGTTGGAAGGGTTTTCATCCCAAAGACTTAGCTGGTTAGTTGGAAAGAGAGACACTAGACTATTGTCTTAATTCTCATCTTGGCTTGAGGAAGTGATGAGAGAAGACAAATTCGGGCTAGAAAGTCTTTCTGTGCCCTCTTTTAGCCATTCCCTAAAACTTCTTTCACCATTGTAATTCCTTTCATTCTCTGCCCACATCAGTGTCAAACTGATTGCCTCTTTTCAGGAAATCTGTCAACTTGGTATTATCAGCCTTTTAAATTTTAGCCTTACAAATAGAAATAAAGTGGTTTCTCATTATATTTACTTATTTAATAAACTGTTTTTAATTTTATAGAAAAAATACAAAAGTAGTACAGAGTATTCCCTTATACCCCATATCAAGTTTCTCTTACTATTAACATCTTGCACTGATAAGGTACATTCTTTGCAATTAATGCAACAATGATGATACATTACTCTTACACAGTTCATACTTCATTAAAATATTTTTGGCTTTTACCTAATGTCCTTTTCTTGTTCCAATATTCTCATTAAGGATTCTGTACTACATTTAGTCATCATGACAGTTCTTATTTTTGATGACTTTGGAAGTTTTAAGGAGTACTGGTCAGGTGTTTTGTAGAATTCCTCTCAACTGGGAGAGGAAGACCACAGAGTCATCCCTTGCATCAGGGATACATATTATCAGCATGACTTACCACTCTTGACATAAAATTTGATCACTTGACTGAGGCAGTGTTTTTCAGTATCCTGTATAAAGTTACTCTTTTTATGCCTCTTCCTATACTGAATTATACTTTTTGGAAGGAAGTTACTGTGTGTAGCCCATATTTATATTTAAGGAATGGAGAGTTATGCTGTACCATGAGTGGGGAGTATCTACATAAATTATTTGGAATTCTTCTATATAGATTTGTTTTTTCTTTCTATTTATTTACTAATTCATTTATATGAGTATGAACTCATTTGTTTTTTCTTTCTATTTATTTACTAGTTCATTTATATAAAATGAACTTAGAGTTCATTTTATACTCTAAGTTATTCTCCAATGCTTCTGTAGCTCTTTTCTTCTCAGATCAGATTGTTCCAGTTTTGGATGTTAGGAGCTATTTCAGTTGTGCTCCTATGTCCCTTTGTCATGCCCCCATCATATTGTTTATGTGTGTGTTTATGTGTGTGTGTGTGTATGTGTATGCACATGAGCATGCAGTGAACGCTTCCTTACTTTTTGGCACAATAAGATGTGCCTTCTTGCACAGAGAAATATAATCCTGTTTCAGTCCTAGAATTAGCCCTTTCTCCAAAAAGCCCTAGTTCCTTTTATTGGAGAAGTTATTAGAAACCAAGATATGGCACTAGGTTTGCTGGTTGCTACTGGGTGTTGTTGCTTCTAGGCTCTTTCAACTGACAGAGCAAGGAATCCTTGTGTATAGAAACACATATAAATGTTCAGCATGAATGTATCTATATCTCTATTAAGCTAAATTAAATATAGATATGATTGATATCTATAAGTTAAAGTTCACACAGATGTCTCTGATTCCAGTCCATTAATACATGGACTGTTCTAGACTCATCCCCTTGTTTATTTGTAACTTACTAATCCTACAGTGATGAATCTGACTTCCATCAGAAACCATCCATTTACTTAATTATGCACTTCCGATATACATATATAGCAGTTTCAGAATTTTTAATTCATGCTCCCATGAAAAATAACTTTATTAAACAGGTATAGATTTTTGCCTCTAGTCTTGTAGATTTCTCCCATTTCAAACTTCTTAGGTCAACACATTTTTCCCCTACCTTTCACTAAGGTTGTTTGATACATTTATAACGTACATAAGTACTTTTAAAAAATATTCTGCATTCCATCCTAGGTTGCCTTAACCACCTAATTTTTTTAGTTTCCCAATACATTAAGGTTCACTCTTTGTATTATAAAGTTCTATGCCTGTTGACATATACATAGTGTCATAAATCTGCCAGTATGATGTCTTACAGATTCATTTTACTGCCCCCAACGTAGTGGCTTAATACAACACAGATATATTGTATTATAGTTCTGCAGGTCAGAAGTCTAAGCTGGGTCTCATTGGGTAAACATTAAGAAGTCAGCAGGGCTGTTTTCCTTCTGGAGTCTCTAGGGGAGAATCAATTTTCTTACCTTTCTCTGCTTCTAAAGACTGCTCATATTCCTAAGCTCAGGGACCCCTTCTTCCATCTTCAAGGCCAGAAATGTCATGTGCAGTCTTCCTCAGGCTGCATCTCTCTGGGTCTCCCTCTCTTACACAACTTCCACTATTAATGTTTATTATACTGGGCCCACCCAGATAATACAGTATAATATCCTTTGCTAATCACTAATCATGCCATATGATTAGGAACTTAGCATGCCATCTGTAACTATAATTGCCATTTGCTGTATAGCCTAACATCTCCACTGGTTCTGGGAATTAGCACATGGACATTTTTAGAGGCCATTGTTTTACCTAACACTGCATTTAATTGTTGCAGTACCATTTGCTAGATCATTTGTTGATAACGATGTCTTTTCTTCATTGAATTGCTTTTGTCCAAAAGCAGTTTGTGCCATTGTCAAAAAGAGCTTACTATGTTTGCATAGACCCACTGTGGTTTTTATTTACATTTTCCTGAAACCTACAATGTTAAAGCATTTTTTCATATACGATTCTGATAACTTCTGTGTGAGATGCCTATTTCTTTTGTGGGAAGTTTTTTTCTCATTTTTCCCCTTATTGTTGCTTCTCTTTTTCTTACTGGTTTATAGTTTTGCATTGATTCTGTATCCAAGTCTTTTGTTAGGTATGCATATAAAATATTTTATCCTAGTCTATGGTTTACCCTTTTACTTTCTTAATAATGTCTTTGGATAAGCAAAAATTTTAATTTTGATGAAGTCCCAGTGGCTATTTTTGTTTTCTGAATGATTACTATTTGTATGTGTGTGTTTATGTCCTGTTTTAGAAATCCTTGTCTCCCTTGAGGACCTTAAGATATTTTTGTATTTTCTTCTAGAGCAGCACTGTCCAATAGAAGTATAATGTGAGCCACAAAAATGAGCCACAGATGTAATTTTGAATTTTCTAGTAGTCACTGTAAACAAAAGTAAAAAGAAACAGACAAATTAATTGTAATACTTTATTTTGTTTAACCTAAGATATCAAAATTTTGTAATTTCGAAATCTAGTCAATACAGATATAACTAATGAGTTAGTTTTCTTTTTGGTGTGTATACTAATTACTTTTTTTTAAAAAAAAATCAGTGTATATTTTAGACCCACAGCACATCTCAATTTAGACTAACCGCATTTGACATGTTCAATAACTACATGAGTTTAGTGGCTACAATATTAAGATAGCATAGTTTCAGAAGCTTGCTTGTTTTAGTTTTTAAATTAAGGTCTATTACCCATCTTTAAATAAGTTTTGTGTAAGCTATGAGGGAGAGGTCAAAGCTTATTGTTTAATACAAATACCTGGTTGCTCCAACACCAGGTATAGAAAGACTTCCCTTTCTTCATTAGTTCCTTTCTTGAAAAGCAAGCAGTTGTATATGCCATATTCTCTATTCTGCTCCATTGGTCAACTTCTCTGTTCTTATGCCAGTATCAGATCATCCTTAATTATTGAAGATTAAAGTAGATCTCAAAATCTGGTAGTGTGATCCTCCAATTTTGTTCCTCTTCAAATGTGCCTTGGCTGGCGTCTGTCTTCCGCATTTTTATACATACTTTGGAATAAACTTCACAATTTTTACTAAAGCCTTTTCAGATTTTGACTGATAGGGAACATTGTTCTTTGAACACTGGTATCAGCAATTTATTATTACCTCCAATAGTTAAAAGACATGTAGTTACAGAAATTGAAGTCTTTCTGTACAGTTGATGATAACCAACTATTTTCTTTTGACCTGTAATGACAGATGGGAGAACACAGAGATGATCATTGCCAAATAAGCAAGAGTGAGGATGAAGAAAACAAAGAAAAGCTAATATGTACTAGGTTACATAGAACGTTCAAAATAGTCTTTGAAGAGACTCACTTCATCAAAAAACTCATGATAAATAATAAATTACAACAGATATTTCTTCACATATACATGGGTGTGTGGAGGGTGTGTGTATGTGTGTATGCTATGGTTTGAATGTTTTTGTCCCCTTAAAAATTCATGTGGTTGAAATTTAACCTCTCATGTTCAGTGCCAGGGTGTGGGCTCTTGGGTGTTTAGGTCACGAGGGCTGTGTTCTTATGAATGTATTAATGCTGTTATTAAAAGGGTTTGCAGGTGTAGATTTGCTCTCTCTTGCTGTCCTACCACATGCAGACATAACAAGAAGATGTCACCAGATGCTGGCATCTTGATCTTGAACTTTTTAGCTTTCAGGACTATAAGAAATACATTTATGTTCTTTATATATTACTCAGTCTCAGATGTTCTGCAGCACAAGACGAACAAAGGCCACATAGCTTCTAAAAATATTGATTTGTTTCTATTACCATGTCCTCTAAATTTTTAGAGGTGGAAACATTATGCCAAAAGAGATTATATAATTGTCACAGAAAATAAGTTAAAAAACAAAATAGTTTCTATGGTTTAATAAATTATTGCAGTGAAATCTAGTTTATTCTCCATTATGTCAAATTACACTGACATTCCTTTATATTTGCAGAAGAATGATAATTCAAGAATATAATACTGATCCTAAGAGACTAAATAATTCTTTCATGTATATATTCATTTGTTCAACACTTATTAAATGTCTCCTAAGGGTCAGGTGCTTCGCTTGGTTGGTTTTTTTTTCTAAGAAATTGGACATCAGAGAAATATTGTTGTCATAAGTATATTTGAATTTATTTTCCTTGAAAATTGATAATCTATGTATGCTGTTTATAACAACTCTCTATTACCTTGATTCCTCTAAACTCCCTGGATCAGTTTGCACACTAGAACAGTCTTTCTCTCTTTGGGATGAAAGGAGGACTTGTTAGAAATTTGTAGAGGTTTTGACTCTACACTTTTAGAAGGTAAGAGTTGAAAGTGATGGTAGAGAAAATAATCCCTGTCTATTTTCTGGTTGTGGCATAGTTCCAATTCAGAAGGCTAGTCCTGAAAGCAATCATAGAAGCAAATCTGATTCTTAAACTTTTATATGCCTGAGCATCACCAGGAGATTTTTCTTAAAAAGTCTATTCTTTGTCCCACTATCAGAAATTCCAACTCATAAGACTGGAGAGAGACCTGAGAATTTGCATCTTTAGTAAACGCTGCTTATGATTCTTTTCCTCAAATTATAAACATTATTGAGTATTGACTGTGACCAAGACAAGAAAGGAATTGAGCTTGGTCCATAGGATAATGTTCCTCTTGTTATGGAGCTTACTTCTAGGGGAGGAGATAGGACAGAGGAAAAAGGGGCATAACATTCACTGAGACCCCAAACTGCACTAGTGGCCTATGTGTTTGAAATTCTCATACACTAAGTGCTCCTAAGAAATAGTCAGCATGCAGGGATTCCTAGGACCAAGGGGCTGAGGCAGGCAGTGGCCACACTCACAGGGAAGTGAGCTCGGTAAGTCAGAGAGATTCAGAGAGTATTTTCTGTGGGAGGTGGGGTTGGAGGGGCTTCAGAAGAATTGTGGACACTGCAGGAGCATCACAGAAATACTGTAACGGGCCATCAAGTCAAATTTGACAGCACGATTCTATGTCCCTTCCCTTTTCCCATCACGTCCTTTCGCAGCAGTAGACCACCCAAAAACAACCCTGCTGTATCCCATCACTTCTGGTGATATTTAAAGTAGTTTAAGAAATTTTGCTCTAAGTTTTGAGTCAGTAGGCAAGAGAAGTGCTTTGCTCAGGTTTACCAAGTTGCTTCTTGTCTTGTAACCTTTCTAAGGTCTTTTTTTTTGTTTTTTTTTGGCTTTTCATTTGTTTTTTGTTCTAAGGGAGGAATCACAGGAAATGTTGCCGTTTTATGTCATTGGAGCCTCCAATTTAGAAACAGAATGCAAAATAGGGGAAGCGATGGGGTGTATTCACAAGAACATAAATGGCCAGTGTTCTTGCAAGCAGAAGCAGTCTTGGCCTTAGCAACATAGAACAATGAGAATGCTTTCTACTTAATATGGCCCTTGCTTGCAGAGAGACAACATGTGCTCTTGAAAATATTTCACCAAGTATGAATTTCAACAATTCATAATAGGTTTATGAAATAGCCAAGCAAAGTGGAAAGCACAAAAAGTAGTAAAAATTTCTTTGACTAAATTAGTTACATCACTCTTACTTAGCCTGTAAAATTACTCTCAGGTAAGTGCATTTGTCCTGGCAGTTTATATTGAATAATAATAAATAACAGGCACCTGCAGAATACCATTTATTTCCAACTTATTTCAGGAAAACCATAATTCAGCATCCTCTAGATTAACAAGAGATTACATTTCAGCTGTGCTTAGAAAGACCACACAACAACATTTTGGGGGCTGCATAGCAAGACAAAAATGTGATCCAAGTGAAATTACCAGTATATTTTAAGATGCCCAAATCTAATCAACATATTGGAATTTTACCAAAGTTGTTAACTTTCCTGGTTATTCAATAACCCAGACATCTGCCATATTTTTTTCTTATGTAAACAGTAGTGAAGGACAGTTTTATGACTTTCTAGTTTCAAAACAAAATGCAATTTTTTAAGGTATTAGCAAGAGGTTAAGCTCGATGAGTTGGGATAACTCCCAATTCCTCGTACCCTCACTTGCTCAAATCTAAGCTCTACAAGCAAGAAGTTTTTCTTCTGAAATCTTTTAAACACAGTGTGACAGTCATGAACAAAACTGCAGTCATATAAGAAGTTAATTAAGATGAGAAGTAGGCTGACAGCTTCCTGTCACATTTCCCTGTGCTCTTCGTAGATCTCAGATGACACCGAGAAGCAAGCCACGGTTCATGAAGCTGTTCTGCCCATTCCTGCCCACCCTGAGATTTTAAGTTAAATTTTATATACTATGCAGTACAGAGTGCAGCAAACTTACAGAAATGCAGAATTATTTTAGGCATTCTAGGTGGTTTTAGACCTAGAATACATCTGTAACTCAAACCTTCCGTGGAACTCACTTTTCTCTGAGGTCAAGCCTGGTAATGTCCTACATGCTTAGCAACACAGTTCTGAAACAGAATTCTTCCGAGGTGCTTCCCACCACAGAATTGATGTCACAATGATAGTAGATATGACAATTTGTAATCTCACTTCATTTATCTGACAGAGAAAAAAATAGTAAATACAACATCCCTCAAAATCTGATGTTCTATTTTATGTTGCACATACGAACTTTAGGGAGAAAATTCTAAACCTTTTAACTGTCTTTAATTATTTTGTTGTAGGGAGAAGAATTCAGCTCTACCTGGAATAGTTTAGATCAGATAACTTTTAAAAGTTATGTTGTTATAGGGGCTCTGGACCTTTCTCTGAGTTTAAACTCCAGCTCCACTCCTGTGTGACTTGTACATGAGGTAGAGATTTCTTCATATATAGAAGCTGAAGAACTGATTTTTCTACTGCTGTAAAAATATTTTTTTGCCATACACTAGTTTAAAAGAAGCAGCACTTCATTTCCAAATGAAACTGTGAATACTAACACTTACTAGATAAGATTAACTTGTTCAATCCTTACAGAGGCCATTTCTATATAATAAACAACTGAAAAATTACCTTTAAAAAATACCACGTACAGTAGCATCAGAAATACCAAATACTTAGGAATCAATTTAATGAAAGGTTATTGATTTTATACTGCCACATTAGTTATAATACCAGTATATATAGATATTGCCTATATTAGAAAAAAGGCATTTAAAATGATAAATATCTCTAAATACCACTTTAGCTACATCCCAGCACTTACGAAATGCTGTGTTTTCATAATTCAATTGAAAATATTTTAAACTTTTCCCTGTGATTTTTCTCTTTGACCAATGGGTTATTAAGAAATGTGCTATTTAATTTCTAAATTTATTAAATATTTTATTATTATAGCTTTTCAGTTTAAATTTGTTGTGATTAGAGAACATATGATGTAACATTTTAGCCTGTCGTATTTGTGAAGATTTGTTTTAGTCCCAGCATATAGTTTAACTTGGTAAATTTTCCACATGTAGCTGATAAAAAATACATATATACACTCACAAGTTGGGTATAGTACTCTATAAATATCAGTTAGGTCAAATTGGTTGATGGTATTCAAATTTTCTCTGTGACTACTAATTTTTTGGTCTACTTTTCTATTAATTAAAGAAACAGAGGTTTTAAAATATCTAGCTATAACTGGATTTTTCTGTGTTTCCTTTATTTCTGTCAGTTTTGATTTATATAGGTTAAAGCTCTATTTTTAGGTACATACATATTTACAATTGCTATACTTCAATAAATTGCCCTTTTCATTAAACTATTCCACTTTATCTCTGGTAAAACTGCTTGTCTTGATGTCCAGTTAGACTGCTACTAATAGGACCACTCTGTCCTATTGTGCTTAATATTTGCGTGGAACAAATGTCTGTTTTTTAAGGTTTAGTCAGTTCTGTTAATACTATCCTTCTAGAGAATGACTACTCTTGCATTTTTATTCCTCCTGAAAATTTATGCTTGTAATTGTAATTATTAATATGGTTGGATTTAAGTATACCATTGAGCTATTTGTTTTCTCTATTTTTAAATCTGTTTTTATTTGTTCATTGTTATTCTTCTTTTACTTCTTTTCTTCTCTTCATTTTTTCCCTATATTATTTCCTTCAGTCTGAAGAACTTCCCTTAACATTTCTTTTAGTACAAATCTGCTGGAAGTAAATCATCTTAAGTTTTTTTCTGCATATGTATGTATTGGACCTTAATTTTCAGAAGTAGTTTAATGGATATTTAATTCAGGGTAGACCACTTTTATTTTGGAGGGGGAGACACTTTAAAGATGTTACATTGACTCTTGGCCTCCGTAGCTATTCTATTTCGATATCTATGTATCTCTGTATCTATCTATCATCTGTTTTATTCTAGCTGCTCTTAATATATTCTCTTTATTCATTATTTTTGACAATTTGGCTAAGATGTACCTATTTGTTGATTTCTTTTTTCTTATTCTGCTTGGAATTTGCCATAACAATTAAGGAAGTTGGGAGTATTTCTTTTCTGCCCCATTTGCTTCTTTCTTGCAATTTAGCTGCTGGTATGTTTAATTACACTAAGTCTTGTCCACTTTTTATTTTTTTTAAATCTTCAAATTAAGGACTTGCTCTTTATTTGCTTTAAAGTTTACTGATTCACTCTTTTGCCATTTTCAATCTGCTTTTAAGCTCAACTTGTAAATTTTTTAAATTTTCGATGTTTGTATTTCTCAGTTTTAGAATGTCTCTTTGATTTTTGTAGTTCATTTTTTCTTTTCTGATGGGATTCCCTATCTGTTCCCCTACTGTATTCATGTCTTCCTTTATGTCCTTGAAAGCTTCCATAATAAATGTTTTAAAATTTTTTATTGTCAAATTCTAACATTTAAGTGAGTTCCACTGACTGCTTTTTAAAAATTCTGTTTTATCATGACTGTAAGCTGAACATGTGAATGATACACTGCATGGAGTCATTTTATGTCATCCTTATTTGAAAAGTGGTTTATTTTTGTCCTGGCAAGCAATTAAATTCTTGGCAGGTTTGATCCACTCTGGCTTCGTTTTTATGTATTTATTTTTTAGGAAAGTTCTGTTTTGTTTTCCCCTCCTTTATTTTTAGTACATGCTCCTTCCTCCATGGACTGCTTCTCACTTACTAGGTGTGACCTTTCTGGAGTTTAAACTGAATGCTCTAGTGTCTCAGTGAAGTTTGTCAGTTTTGGCTGTGTCGCAATTCCCAGAATTGTACAACTTACTGAATCTCCATTAAGCTCAGAGCCCTAAAGCAACCGCCTCTGCTAGACTTCAAAGAGTCTTACCCAGTACATGCACAGCCCATCCAAAGACCTTGCATCTGTCAAAATTCTCCAGAGAATCAGAACTAATAGATTACACATCTAGACCTAGATTTGTTTTAATGAATTGACTTATATGATAATGGGACCAGCCAGTCCAAAATCTGTAGGGTAGGCTTACAGGCTAGAAAGACAAAATTTCTATGTTCCAGTGTTGAAGCAGAAATCCCTCTTCTCCAGGAAATTTCAAATTTTAGTCTTGAATCCATCAACGGATTGGATGAGGCACCTACACCAATGAGTGTAATTTTCCAAGTCAAATGATTGTATCAACCCAACTTTAGGGTACTCACTCTGCACATCCTACTCATGTCCAGTATCTGTTGGGAAAAGACTTTTGGGTTTCCCTTCCATACAAGTTCCCCATCTCCAGTATCCTGACCCTCAATGTCTTGCCACTTCGGCAGTCACACTCTCCAATACTTGCCTTCTCACCTGGGTGAGACCTCTGTGGTCTGCTTGGTCATCAGCCCCCACGTGCCCTAGGCAGGCAATTGGAGTAAATGTGGGGATAATCTCTACTTTTCCATTCTCAGGAATTACAGACCTCTTCTGTATTTCTCAATGCCTAAAACCGGTTGGGTCATATATTGTGTCCAGGTTTATGATTGTTTATCATGAAAGGTCAAGTCCTACACCAATTACTATGTAAAGTTAGAAGCTGAACTTGAGAACTGTGTAACTAGTTCTTAGTTATCTATGTCAACTGTTCTAAACACTTTGAAATGAAGCATAAATTACACCTTAGTGGTTCTCTGTTGCATATATTTTAATTAAAACAAAATTAGTAAAAAATCAACATTTTATTTTAAGATTTCCCTTTCTATCTGATATTTTCAGTTCATTGAAAAGTGCCAATTGGTTTGGAGACATTGGCTGCTGCTATACTCTAACTCTCCCAGTATAGCATAAATGCAATCCAATTGCTGAAAGTTTGAATGTTATTTAATATTACAGGTATTTATGGAAATGGTTATAGAAATAATGAATTTGAAAAATAATCAGTAACAAATATTTATACTGCACAAAACATTGTATTAGCAGCTCTGGATAATGCTATGTCTTCAAGAAGTTTATATTGTAATGGGAGAGCCAGAAAATTAACTGTTCTATGTGCTATCCTCAATTTTACAAACATTGTACATCAAACAAACACTGTGTCCTTGTGTATTTAGAATAATCAGAATTCTTAAAGATACAATGCTTGTTTATAGGAGCAGATGGGTGTCATTTTTCAGAAATGGGCAAAATTTGGACAGGTTGCATGAGTTCACATTTTAGTAAGCAATTAAATAAAAAAGAATTGAGCAAATCAGGAAGATGATTGGTCTAAACAAGGCAAAACAAATGACTATTTGGTTATCTAATGTCTTCAAATTTCTCAGCAATTGATCTTTCCAATCCCTCTTTGAAGGAATAACACAGTACCCATTGCATATATGTGCAGATAAGTTTTATAAAGTCAAGGTAGGACATGACTTAAATGAAAAGTACAAAAGATGGGGTGGGGAACTAAGCTATATCTTGAAACCTAAGCAGACATGTTATTCTTACCCACAATGGACTTCATTGATTAATTTATTTGCAAATCATTATTAGGTCCTCACTATTTGCCCGAAACAGAATAAGAGATTTGTGATACAGTGGTGACAAGGCATACATGGTCAGCTGTGAAGGAGCTAGGACATCCAGGCCTAGAACTAGACCAGCCATCACCTTCATGGAGTTGAGGCAGAAACCTTCAGAACCAGATTGGCTGAATTATATCTGAGGGTCTCATAGGGATCAAAAATAGACTAATAGTTTAAGTCCAATTGTCACCTGGGTTCATCAAGCCAGAAAAGCAGAAGTTAAATGGCTAATACAAAGAGGTAAAGTATACCTGTTTTTAGAATCCTGGTATGGTATTAATAATGCATAGTTTAGGCTGGGCATGGGGGCTTGCGCCTATAATCCCAGAATTTTGGGAGACCAAGGCCTGGAGATTGAGACTGTCCTGGCTAACACGGTGAAACCCGGTCTCTACTAAAACTACAAAAAATTATCAGGGTGTGGTGGCGCCCACCTGTAGTCCCAGCTACTTGGGAGGCTGAGGCAGTAGAATCAATTGAACCTGGGAGGCGGAGGCTGCAGTGAGCCAAGATTGCACCACTGCACTCCAGTCTAGGTGACAGAGCGAGACTCTGTCTCAAAATAATAATAATAATAATAATAATAATAATAACAATAATAACAATAATGCATAGTTTACTCTCCTTTGCTGAGCTAAGCTCATGTTCTTAAAAATAACAAGACAAAACCAATTAAGAGTAGAAGCCTATAAGGGAAAGTCTTGGTCCTATCGTTGGAAGAAATTTCAGTCCAGTAGGTAAATATAATACCTAGAACCATGATATTTAATACACCATAGTCAACAGATAGTGGTCCAGAGTCACCATTGATATTAAGGACTTGTAAACCAGAGCAGAGATATTTTCCAAAATGCGGCTGGAGATTGAAGATAAGGACTCCAAAATCCAGTGATAATCAGAGTTGTAGGCCATTAGTATGCAATGGCCTCCAACTTTGTCAGGAGGCAAACCCCAGACAAAGATGAATTTTCAGAACCAGACCTTAGGCATTCAAGCATTGCAGCAACAGGAACAGTTGCAAAATGAATGCTCAAATGTAAGGAAAAAAAAGTTGTTATAATAATTGAGATTCGTGGTGGTATCTCAGTCATAAGAATAGGCTAGAATCCCAGCTTGCAAAGCTAGGCTTTAAGGTCAAAGCTTGGTCTCTGAACTCCAAGATGGAACTGGGTAAATACCTCCAGTTGTAGGGTAGAATTTGTACTAGGGACAGGGAGCTGGTCAAGCTGGAAGATGATGAAATTCAGAGACAAGGAACTAAGCTGGTCCTGTCAAAGTATCTTCTTCATGAATTTGGAATTGACCTTGTAAGGTAGTTATCAGATTAGTTGACCTAAACGTTAATACTTTTATCAGAATATCTTTGTTTTATACCACTAATGCTTTGGTCTTTAGAGTATATTTAACAGTATAAGTTTCAGACAGTCATCTATTTGAGTGATTTTCCAGGGAAAGACTTTCAAATTTGTGATAAAATATCTACCACTGCAGATCATTAGTTTATGGCAAGCATGAAGATAAAAATTAGTTCATCATTTTTGGTTCTACTGTCTTAATGTTTACAGAGCAGATAGTAAAAATGTCCCCAAATGAGAACAAAAGTGTGTTAATTGACATCAGTAACTCATACCCTTCTGCTCTAACCATTGTCATTTCTGCTTTTACCGTGTCTTCTATCTCTAATTATCCTACCCCCATCTACTGATCGAGGGCTTCCTCCTTCCTGTTTTCCTTAAAACCCTATATATTTTTTATGAAGGCACTTATTATAGTTCAAAATAATAATCATTATCATTGGTGCTATGTCAAGCTTTCTCGAGAATGGAGCTCTTTGGGAGTAGAGACTTAGTCATATTCTTGCCTTTTCAGGTCCTAATACTGTGCCTGACACATTGTAACTATGCAATGAAGTTTATTAAACACATGAATAACTGAATACATACCTATTTTTTCTTTAATTTTTCAAAAGAACTGTGGTATACTAGTTAAAGAAAAAGTAAACTATGAACTTACGTTTTCTTTGGGCATTTTATTACCCTTGACTACATTCCTTCACTCATTCTTATCACCAAGGACTCCTGAGAAAATTTTATTGCCGGAGAATGGCTGCTGACAACTTTATTCCTCCTCAACGGAAGAAAGTTCTTTAAGTCTGCAGGAATTTTACTCTGTACCTTTGATGTGAAATTTTATCATCTATTTCTGGGAAAGCTTGTTATGTTATATAAGAACATAAAGAAAGAAACAAAGAGAGGCTACTAGTCTCAACTTTTGCAATCTGCAAATTTCAGCTTCAAAGCAAAAACGACAGATTAAGTTCCCAAGTCTTGAGTTTTGCTTGGAAGAAAAACAACATTTAGAACTTATTTGCATCTCATGGCTCAGTTTTATAAATGGCAAAGCTGTAATCTTGTGCAGAGAACTCCATCTGGGCCTGGTATCTGTGCTCATGCAGTGCATCTCACTGGGGTGATGAGTTTTCTGCCTATAACTGCTTTTGAGAGATGTTACTCTGAAACGTGTTACTGTCCGCTCGCATGTGAATAAAAGACCCCAGTCAGAACCTGTGTTGTTTGGGACAACTCACCATCTTGTCATTTTAATCATTGTAATACCAATCTCTCTTCTGCATAAGGTCATAGTTCAATGAGCCACCTGTTCCTTGATGTTGGGGCTAGCTCCAGATTTGTTCCTATCTTTAGCACCTGGTAGCTGTGCTATTCTGCATCTTCTTGTATTTCATTATTGAATCCCGTTGTCCTCTAAACATAAGTGGGAGCAAAGCAGATATAAGGTAACATTGACAGATGAGAAATAACGCTATCATCTCTCTCAGGAATCATTTTGCAACCTAAAAGGTTAAGATTTGAGAAACTAATCATCCCAAGTGACATCTTATGTAAAAGACACATCTAATTTTATCATGTAGTTAAATCTTTATGCAGATGATTAAATCTGTGAATTTTTCCACATAACAGACACATTATAACCAGTTTCTGCCATCCGAGTTTCTTTAAATTATGTATATTCCATATATTATGCACATCTCTGATATATATGAGATATATGTGTATATATATACCCATATAAAATTATCCTGTAGGTACTGTTATTCCCTGGTACACATCTTACCCTGTAAGCCACGTCATTTCTGTTTTAAGATGAGCAAGTTTGAGGTTAAGCTTTGACCTAAAACCAGTCATGGACAGCTTGTTTACTTATATTCATCAGCCTAAAAACCAAAGCAAAACAAATAAATTGGTTTAGGAGAGGGAGAGATAAAATTTTACTGCAAAACTTTAAAAATATATTTTTGTGGCTTTAAGTTGGTGGTTCAAACATACTTAATTCGTCCTTCAAAAAACTCAGTGGTGGTGTTAGATGAGGCACAGGTATAATTATACATTAGTGTCCAGATTTTAGAAAATGTGCCACGGGTTAGGAAACGTACTAGGAAGTTAGGAAATAGTTATGGCAGCAGTTAGCTGCAGAATTCTGATGAAAACCAGTGTTTCTCTATTCACAAGACTGAGTCTTTTGGCTGAAGCGGTAGTCATCAAATGCTGGTCAGCTGACACCTGCATCAGAGTCACCTGAGAGCCTCTAAGAATCAGAGTTCTATAGCTAACCCCCTAAAGATTTCAATTCGGAATACCGCTGTAGGGCCTAGAAATCTATACTTTGAAAACTTCCCAAAAAATTCTAATGGCTGAATTTAGGAAGCAGTAGATAAAAACTTACATTGTTCTGTTTATGAAGTCTTGCAGTAGAAGACGTGGTATTGTGTCAAATATAGATCAGGGACCTTCAGCCTTTAACAAGAAACAGACGAATAGGTCAGTGCCAAGAAGGTTTCAATGAACAGTCAAAGCACAAAGGGATGACTTCATTGGGTAAGAGAATTGACTGAGCTCTTAATAATCTTCCCTCATGCAAAGAAACATACAATCTAAGTAAAAACATGCCTTTCTTGTACAAAAGAACCTCACAGGACTAGTTTATGGCCCACTGGCCCCTCTATGCCAGCTCCTTACCAGGATTCCTATCCTTTGTTGTATTGAAATTCTGAAGCTATAGTCATTATATATCCTACTATTTCACTTCATTGTAAATGAGCTTAGAAGAATATCAACAATTGGAAAAATTAGCAAGATAAGGAAGACTATACTCAGAATCTGTTTAATATATACTTGAAAAATATTGTATATTATCTAATTGTTAGGTGCATTACATTCATAAGATAAAGTTCATTAATTGGATTTCTTAAGTTTCTGTAACTTTAATAATTCTTTTTCTGTTAAATCCATTGTTTCTGAGAAATGTTCAAAACCTCTCATTTTTAGCCAGGTTAAGTGGCTCACGCCTATATTCCCAGCACTTTGGGAAGCCGAGGCAGGTGGATCACTTGAGGTCAGGAGTTCGTGACCAGACTGGCCAACATAGTGAAACCCCATCTCGACTAAAAATACAA
Organism: Mandrillus leucophaeus; assembly: GCF_000951045.1. NCBI lineage: Eukaryota > Metazoa > Chordata > Mammalia > Primates > Cercopithecidae > Mandrillus > Mandrillus leucophaeus. Next base: position 838,594 of record NW_012108831.1, read on the forward strand.
AAATTAGCCGGGCATGGTGGTGGGCACCTGTAATCCCAGCCACTAGGGAGGCTGAGGCATGAGAATCACTTAAACCTGGGAGGTGGAGGTTGCAGTGAGCCAAGATCACACCACTGCACTCCAGGCTGGGTGACAGAGTAAGACTCCATAAAAAAAAAAAAAAAAAAAATCCATCATTTTCAGGAAGACTTGTCCATTTTTTTCTTGCAATAATCAGTCTTTGTCTCTGGCAATATTTTGGTCAATATTAGTATTCCTTAGTAACTGACAAGTCTTTTATTTATTTATCTACTTTTGGATTTTATCATTTAGGTGTGTATTTTATAAGTGATATATGTCCAAATTTATCAAAACCTAATTTTACAATTATTTCCTTTAACTGGTAGATTTAATTCATTCATGTTCAATACAATTACTGTTACATTCGATTATTTTAATCTTATTTTGTGTCACGTATTTTCTTTGCTTTTTTCTCCTTTCCTGCCCTTTACTAAATTGATCAAGTTTTCTCTGTCATAATTTTTCTCTTCTATTAGCATTTTTTTTTTTTTTTTATTTTGAGACAGAGTCTCACTTTGCCGTCCAGGCTGGAGTGCAGTGGTATGATCTCGGCTCACTGCAACCTCTGGCTCCAGAGTTCAAGCAATTCTCATGTCTCATTCTCCCAAGTAGCTGGGATTTCAGGTATATGCCACCATGCCTGGCTAATTTTTTGTGCTTTTAGTAGAGACAGGGTTTTGCCATGTTGCCCAGGCTGGTCTCAAACTCCTGAGCTCAGGCAATCCATCCGCCTTGGCCTCCCAAAGTGCTAGTAAGCGTGAGCCACAGCTCCCAGCTATTAGCTTTTAATTATACATTCCATTTCTATTCTTTTAGTGGTTACATGTATTCTTAAGAAAGTCTAAGTTTAATTACTCTTCCTTTGCCCTAGAACTGACAAAGTTTGGTTGCTTTTTTTTTTTTTTTTTTTTAAGAAAGAAAATCACATATCACCGGAAGGATAAATTGCGCTTGCTCCTCAATTTTCTAATAATTGAGATCCAGAGAAAATAATACTTTAGAATTTAGTCCATTATGGACTCTAGTCCTTTGTTTTGTGGTGGTGAAGAAGAGACTGGGAGGTGCCTTAGGGGCTGTCTGAGGGAAAGGAGGTAGGCACTAGGAGCTCAAAGTTTCAGTAAATCTGCTTAGGGGCTGTACAAAGAGTATAGTTATTACTCTCTACATCTCTTTGGTTGGATTATTTTCTCCCCTTCTTGTGCCAGGATAGGAAAAACTGAGAAGGCACAAGTAACTCCCCACAGACTCCCATATGTTTATTAAAACTCCTGTGATTACCAGGACATGAGGAAGGTCCCATGTGAGCAGATGCAGCAGGCAAAGTCTGATTTCTCTGAGGCATGAGCATAGGGTTTTCTTGAGAAGCTTGACTACTCTTCACCAAGTCTCACGTAGGCTTTCATACCCTATTGAATAACTGCATTTGTTGCTCACTTTCCAAATTCATGTTGTTTTTAGGTCCTCTGTTTCCTGATTCTCTTCTAGATCCTCATTAGATTCTTGCTCAATTTTCTCTTCTGGCTGTTCCTGCCCTGCAGATGGGCCCATCAGCCTGTCCAGCCCCAGGGACATGAGTTTGTTGATATCTCTGCTATTTCTACAGCAACAAATCCCAAACAGAGCCCAGATAATCTCTGGCCAGGCACTCTGCTCTCCATGGAGCACTGACCTCTGGGAAGGATTCTACTGAGTTCTGGTAGCTGGCAGTTCTGTGTGTTCAAGACAGTAATGAAGAAAGAGTCAGAATTGGGATGTGGGACAGGAGTCAGAGTTATCGTGTATACTTACTCAATGGTTTATTAGTATGCCTTCAATTGCAAGAGACAAAAAACCTGACTAACTGGCATAAGCAAAAAGATATTTATTGATTCATGTCCTCAGAAGTCCTAAACAGAGCTATTTTTAAGTTATACTAATCTAGTGGCTTGAAATACGTGAAAACTAGTGTTTTCTTCCTCCCTTTCCAGTTCCAACTCTTCTGTATCACTTTATTTTGGAAGAACCTTGCCTTATGGTCCTGAGAAAGCTGCCAACAGCTCCCTGAGCTCTATCTTTATTATTTGTGCCCACAGGGAAAAAAAGATTATCCTTGACTCAGCATTCCAAAGAAAAGTTCGAGGGTAGTTGAGGTTGTCTGCCCAGGACTGAGGCAATCACTGGGAGCGAGGGGATGAAATGCTGTAATTGGTTTAGTCTACCAGGTGATGCGCCCCTGGGGCAGAAGTACAGTCAAGTTCCATAGATTCCGTAAATCCCCAAATCCCAAGAATCAGTGGATGCTAGAAGGGAAAATATTGGTGCCGGCAAAGGTAGCAAAATGTCCGCTATGCCTAAATGTGCTTATCCTCTCTTAGTAACTGTGGGGTCCAACAATTCATCTCCTCTTTATTTCTGATTTTTTTTTTAACCATAAGCATACTCTTTTGTGGTTTCTGTGAAAAAAGCTGTCTTGTCAGTCAATGCTTCTTCTCTCTGGCTGCCTCCTACAACTACTTTTCCAGAAAAATGAGTTATGTCAGAAATAACATGGCATTCCATTAAATGTGTATTCTTTTCTTATTATCTGGGAGACATTGCTTTGATCAAAGAGTCTTAATGGGCAAATATGTATGTGCATAAAAGACACTGTCTGTGATTTAGAAACTGCAAGATGCCTTCTTTGTTTTATTTGGAATATTTCTCTGTTTTATGGAAAAGAGTGTCTTAGTCTATTTTGGTTGCTATAAAAAAAATACCAAAACTGGGTGGCTTATCAACAACATAAGTATATTTCTCACAGTTCTGCAGGCAGGAAAATCTAAGATCAAGGAGCTGGTAAATTTGGTGTCTGGTGAGGGCCCACTTTCTGGCTCGCAGACTGCGCCTTCTTGCTACGTCTTCACACGGGGGGTGGGAGGGAAGAAGGAGCTCCCTGGGGCCTTTTTTAAAGGGCATTCATCCCATTCTGCCATTATGACCAAATCACCCCCCAAAGGCCCCACCTCCTATTACCATTACCCTGAAAGCTATCACTTCAACTTATGAATTTTCAGAGAACATAAATATTCACACCATAGTAAGTTGTTTTATTCTTATTAGGACCTTGGGCATGCTTAATAATGAATTTTGATATAAAATGATAAGTATCAAATAAGCTAATAATTTGTGCTTCTCAACTGCAGGTTTACAGTTTCTGGAGTGTAGGATAGTTTAGGAAATAATAACCATGAGCCTTCCTTCTCACTCTGTAGTTGTGCTATCTTCATGTAAAATAGTATATCTCTACCAAAAGAGAGACAGAGAGAAAGAGAGAAACTTTTGACTCACTTCTATATAATTCTTGTATTCTCAAAAGAGAGAGCCACATACTTAGCTCACAACAAACAGGTAAGTCTTGTTCAAGAATAAGTTCAAAGAAAATCACATAAAATTTAGTTACAGCAAGACAGAATGCTATCACTAGGGCAAAACACTTGCCAATCTCTACCTTACTTCCACATGGCACACACAGTAGGAACACAGTGAACCAGAACCTTTATTTCAGAAAGCAGCTTCCAGCCAGATGACCATCACACACCATGGTACCAATCCCAGAGGCATAAATGTGTAAGGTGGACACAAGGTCAAAGAAAACACTAAAGCACCATAGACTAGGCAGTGGGTCCTCAATAAATCTGCCAGCCCGTTTTCTCTATCCATTTATTTCCAACGTGAGTGTCAAAATTCAGTTAGGAAGAAAGCATGACAATGTGAATGAAGAGAAAGGAACAGGATGAAAACCCTGGCAAAGAGTCCTTGGCTTGAATTTACCCATGACTGGAATGGTTACTATTTCCAAGCACACTCGTGTCTCAGCAGAGGCTGCCAGAGGTGAACCCAGCCCCACAAGTGCTTGTAACACAATTTCTGCCCTGTGCACAGCTCTGGGCCGGTCCCCCCAACCTCTATAAATCCTGCATCCATGTCATCACTGCTGCTCCAGCTTCCTGCTGCTCCAGCTTCCTGCTGGAGAAAGCCCTGGTGACCCAGGAACTCCTCAGCTTTCTGTCCTTGCCATGACTTTGATTGCTGCCCAGTCTTTGGTTTGGCCCAGGCTCAAGAGTTAACAGTTCTTTGGACAGTCTTGGGCCAAAGCCTCAGCTGGAGAGGAAATGTTGGGCTTCATCTTTTGTCACAGATAAGATTTAATGAGTCCAAAGGATGTGTGATTAAAGGAAGTTCACAGGAAGTTGGGCTGAAGCTTTTCTGATGATTGTTTAAAAGGCATTGACCTAGACATTCAAGTAAAAAAAAAAAAAATGAACACATTAAAAAAAAGTCAAAGATTTGGTTCAAAAGTTATAAAGGCAAATCCATTAGGTTTGAGGCTGGAGGAATAGAAAAACAAAAAGAGGAAAGGTTTAAATGGGAATAAAAAATAGTTATTCATAGTTAATTACCACAGACCAGGATTTATCAACCAGCCTCTAAGAAGCTAACAATAGCAGTTAGGTAATTATTTTACATAGTGAGGCCTCTAGCCAAAGGTAATAAATTCCTTTTTTAAAAAGCAGTGTGCCTTCTTTTCATCCGGGAGGAGATATGATGAGAGGTGAAATTTAGGCTGAGGGAAATAAATGGCTAAAAGAGAATTAGTCCCTTAAATGAACAAATGCATGAATATACCCTTGCAGGGATTTGAAATCCTAAGAGTCAGAAAGTTAGACAGTCTAATCCATGGATATTGTTTTCATGGATGCATCACCTAAGTATCTGAGAACTAAAGACAATTTGATATTTGTCTTCAAATGGCTGTGCTGCTGCCAGCAACATCAAAGGCCATCATTCCAAGTATGACATCTAGTGAGTACAGACTTGGTTCTCTCCAGAGTGTTGTCATAAGCATGGTGTGGTGGGAGAAAGAGTCAATTTAGAATCAAGAAACCTTGGATCTGAGATTGGAGCTGATACTTAGGAGTTGTAAGTCCCTGTGAAAGTCACTTTTCTTGGCTGAAAATTGTTTTTTCCCACTTCTCAAATAAAGGATTTGAATTAGACATTCTTTAAGAAATATTCTTGCTCTAAAATTTAATAACTCTCTAAGACATTAAACCACAGTTGATAGTTGACGTTGCAGTTTCATTTAGTTGGTTAGATGACCTAGTCATATTATCTATCTTGAAGGTAATTCCTTAGACATTTATGTCTAAGCATGTGTTAGACATATTATATGCATTTTAAGAGAAATGTAATTGTTGACATTCTCTAAGGTAAGCTTCATGACTCTGCCTTAATTCAGGCTTCTTATAACAATTATAGCATAAACTGAGTGGCTTAAACAACAGAAATCTAATTCACATAGTACTGGAGCCTGGGAAGTCTAAGATGAAGGTGCTGACAGATGTGGTGTCTGGTGAGGGTCTGCCTCCTGGTTCACAGATCACTATCTTCTCCTTGTATCCCCTCATAGTGGGAAGCAGAGAGAAAGAAAAAGTAAGCTATCTTGTATCTTGTTATAAGAGAACTAATCCCATTCATGAGAGCTCTACCCTCATAACCTAATCACCTCCCAGAGGCCCCACCTCCTAATACCATCACATTAGGGGCTAGGGTTTCAACATATGTATTTGAGATTAACACATTCAATTCATAGCAGAATCACATTTTCTAGATGAGGTGTGTAAGGCTAAGGTAGCTGGCCTAAGGTCACAGTTCTGATAAATGGGAAAGTTGAAAGGGATCAAGGACCTCCGTTACACCATAAATGTTTCCGTCAACCTAAAGGGAACTGCCCTTCATTCTTTCGAGATATGAAATACCATTCTAACAATTCAATCATTTCTTCAGCTGTGAATATATTCTTTTGCTTGGAAATGCAATTTTTGTTCTCTCATGGATTGATTGCTTGATGTAAATCGGTTTGCACAAAAGTCAAAAAGAATCTTATGATGAAATTAACTGACACCTGGAATTTGATTCTACTTTTCTTACTTCAACCAACCCTACATTTGAAAAACATGTCTCTTGAAGTAAGAATACTGTTACTAGGTGCCTTGTGCAAACTTCCTGGCTACCTTTAAGTGAATTGCAACTACCTTAGTTCTCACTTGTTGGGAGAAGAAGGGAAAGAACAGAGTATTTATTAGGGAAAGAGCTTCACTTTTTAAAAGCAGAGCCACGGTAGAAGATCTGTGTGAACTCCAGTTAGGAAAACCTAATCTATTAATGAGTCATGAATAGGTTTGTTTTCATTTATTGTCCCCTTCTGTCTGCCCTCCTCAAAAGATGCAAAAAGGACATATATGTTGACTTTTCAAAAAGAATTTGAGGAAAATATATAAACCTAGCGAAATAATTCCACCTTCCAGGAAAGACAGAGAAACAAAGGGGAAAAAAAAAAAATCTCAAATTTTGATCATTCCACTTTGATTTGCATATTTATGATAACTGAATTTAATCCTTTGCTGGCTGTTATAAGGGAAAAAACACAAACAAAAAATAAGCATTATTATTAAAGTAACATTTCCCAATATTAAAAAATAACTGCATTGGAAAAGTCCTCAATTCATTGGACAGGATACATTTTAGCTTAAGAGGAACTACAGCTTTAGAAATATAAATCAGTGTCACCTATATGTGGGTGAAAATTAAATGGATAAGCATATCCTGAGAGGAAGGCATGGTATCTATTCTCATGCAAATCATTTTCATTGTGCTAGTAGCTCAGTTTCGTCCAGGATTTAGGATTGCACAGTATGAGCAGCAAAGCTGCTAACACAAAAGTCCTATTCCTGGCTCAGAGTCACCAGTTTTATTCAGTTAGTTTCCTCATCTGTGGGATACAATGGTCACCCAGGCTCTGGGCTACAGAGAAGCCTCATTAGATTGTCCCCACCTATGGGCACTGGCATACTGACTAGAAGGCATCATACAAACAGAGATTATTTTATAATTAGGATAAATCCTTGGATGAAAGGGATGGGTTTGCAAATCATGTTTCACGAAGAATGAAACTATGGCTGATATATGAAAAGACCTGCCTTTGTTAAAGACCATATTCTGAGTTCAAAAGCAACACTCACCAGAAGAGCTCTCCCTCCAGCCCACTTGGCTACAGTTGTCTTCTACAGTTCAGTACGTGACCCAAGGGATGGTTCTTGCGGGGGTGCCTGGGGCTCTTTGCACATTGACTGGACCTGAGAAGCACACACTCTCAGGCTCTTTCAGGGCTTCCCTGTAGGTAAAAAAGCAACTGGTCTTCTAGGGAGGCTCCAGGAAACCTTTCACAGTCCTGTGCCAGGAACCCTTTGGAAATGGCACGTCAGCAGCATCTGCCCTATGGAAGTTATCCCAGATATCCTGAGGGAGCAGCTCTGCGGTTAACAAAAGAGCTTATAGTGTAAAACGAGATTTCCACACCTTAAAATTGAAAACTTAATAAAACCGCACATATGTGCACTGCTCAGGGTTTATTTATTTGTTTACTTATGTAAAATGCACTTCTGTTTTTTCCCATGCTTTTTGCCTTCTTGGTTCTGTTCTTGTGGTTTTAAAACATGTTGTTTCCACTAAATAAGACTATAGAGGAGGGATGCTGATTTATGTGAACTAAGTTTTCAACATCTTTTGGGGGGAAAACACGGGTATGTGTATGCTACACTGCATAGCCACTCAGAATATTACTTTTTCTCCCTTTCTCTGTGAGTCCTGCATGTGTGTGACAACACTTTAGCAATGTCTTCAGAGGAAATGAATTCCCCATCAATCAGGGTGTTCAAGCATTAACAAGTTGTCTACTTCATTGTAGACACGTTTCCGAGGGAAATTTCTTAGCAAATGAATAGCTCATTCACACATATGTCCAAAGTACTCTTTAATGCTTCATATGTATTCAGCACAAGTTTACATTATAGAGGTTGGTGACTAAATTAGTTGACACATAAGAATTTCATTTTCTAGAATATGCTCTGCCTTTGTCCCTGTGTCATCTGTAATTCTCCATCATCATATAACACAGATATTTAATGAAATAGAAATCACATACTCATTAATGAAAACAATGAGCATGAATTCCATTATAGTTATGATTAGTACTGAATTTGTCAAGTCACAAAATACACTAAGTTTATGATTAACAACACAATTTATATTATACAAATAAATTCATACTTTCAATAGTCCTTTTATTATTTTTGAAATTTGGATAAGCAGCTTATGAGATCTTACTAGTTCATAACATTTTTGGTGTCAACTGTACCATTTTCTGCTTCCTCCGCCTTCTAAGGCATGCATTACCAGTGTTATTCTTAAATTCCCTGTTGTCTGTTATGAGATAATACTATCTGTAAATAGATTGAACTGGGCTCATGTAACCTGCACCGTGTCCCAATATGCAGAAAACAAAGGAATCGACTGTGTCAGTGCTGGCAACCCCCTGAAGAGGAGCTGGACTTCCCTTGCCTCCTGTCTGAGGTGTGATGCTGAGCAGGGCCATCTGAGCAGGCCTGGAGCCAATGCAGTCACACAAGGCCCTGTGTTCAGATGGGGCTCACCCTTAGCATAATCTCCTGCTATCACAGTCCTGAAATTCTTAATAATTTTATTTTTGAACTTGTGTTTTGTCTACTGTTAACATAGATGAGTTTCCCTTAAAAGAATAAGAGGAAATCGTTTTAGAAATTTTGAAAAGAGATGAAATTATCTTCTTAAAATTTGGGTTGGCATGAGAGTCACTGGGAACTGAATAAAGCCCTAGAGTAGAATGGCCTGTTTACCTGGGATTTGTGAGCATAAATTTGTCATCATGTTTTTGCATTTTTCTCTAGCCACGTTCATCCACACAGGAATATGTGGGGAGCAGATGAAGAGTTACATTTGAGCAAGGTTGAAACTTTTATAGGCAAATACAACAAAGAGAGCTAGGAGCACATGATAGTCTATGACATCCAAGATGAGTAAAAACAAAAGTGATTTGACCTTAGGAGAGCAGCCGATAATGAATACATGGATTGAGGCCCCAGTGGGCTTGAAGAATTGTTTTCATTGGTGAACCAGAATAAGTTGAAAGACAAGAGAAACTGGTAGTGAGTGGCAGGGATGGGAGTCAAAAGCACAGTTATTGATAATTACAAGGTCAGAGATTTCAGCTCAGGAATACTGGAGTGCTGGGATGGAGTACGGAAATACAATGCATGTGAAGTGGTTCAGACACAGAGCCCACAGTGCTGAGGGATGCATTTTTGTGCAGTTCCCCAAAGTAGTGAAGTAGTAACAGAAGTATTCGGGGAGAGAAAGGAGGCAAACGAAAATCTCGCATGAGGGTAACCAGCAGAAACAGTGGGTGCTCTCACCCGATGCTGCCTGCTTGGAGTGGTGGGGAGTCACCACTCCAAGAGCACATGTCGGCAGGGGTCAGAAATGCCCTCCATGAGGAAAAGTGAAAGGGATTTCTGAATATGGTGAAGATGGAGGGTTGGGGATAAGTGTTTGCTCTTTATCAAGGAGTGAGAATGTAATGAAAAGGGAAGAAAAATCAAGGCGTTTAAAAATCATTAAAATGTCCTCACTCGGTCATGCAGACTAATTCCCTCAAAGATGAAGTCTGTCACAGTTCCAGTCAGGAAATTAATGGACACTTCAGGTAAGCTTTGCCTGCTCAGCCTTCCCTGCTCAGCATTATACCTCAGATAGGAGGCAAGGGAAGTCTAGCTCCTCTTCAGGGGTTGGCAGCACTGACGCAGTCGATTCCTTTGTTTTCTGTGTGTTGGGACACAGTGCAGGTTACCTGAGCCCAGTTCAATGTATTTATAGGTAATATTATCTCGTTGTAACAAACAGACAACTACGAATTTAAGATAACACTGATAATGCATGCCTAGGACACCAAAAACGTGGAGGACACCAAAAGCACTAGCCTTGCTGCTTTTCTCCATGTTGTATTGAATTGCACATCATCAGGTTGAGAGATCACAGGAATCAGCAGTAAGATCACTTTAAGCGCAGTACTTGTGATCTGGTCACATCATCTTAGCCTAAATGTGGAAGAGAGAAAGTGTTACACTGTGTTCATCTAGCAAACAAATATTGTTTGATCTCTATGTGAAAAGCACTGTGCTAAGTGATGGGGAACAGGGAAATAGACTCAATGCTATTCCTACCCCAAGGGCTTGATAGACTCTGGACAGGAAAATGGTATCATGGCAATTGTCACCAGTTTACCTCATGGAGTTGAGTAATCTGGCCCCTTTGATGGGGAAGCCAAATTCTATAGCAGTAGTAAAGTTGGGCTTCACTTGCATCTCAAAGTGGCAGAAAGGGCCCCAGTCTCAGGAGTCTGGTCAGGTTGAACCTAGGTCCCAGATGCCTGGGGAGTCTAAGGCAACCATGGTTGTTAGGACACGAGACAGTGGTGCCATCAGATAGAACTCCCCACTGGAGCAGCGGCCATGATTTAGAGTAGTTAGTTGGAAGAGAGGGAGCCTGGGGACTCACAAAGAGTGGACTCCACAGAGAGCTGCTTCTTGTTTCTTAACACCACCGTTTCCAAATTCATGTAAGAATTTAATGTTTTTGTAATTTATACATGAAGTTACATCCCCAAGCTGTGTTTACATGCATTCATTTCACTATGTCTGTCTTCAGGACCGATATTCAAACTGAAGCATTAGGCAAGAATCTGCATCCTTTGCTAAGGTAATCACAAGAAGCACATGTGCCAGTTATTCTGGATCACTGGCCACATTACTGAGATCATCTGTATTTTGTAGCTAAAGTGTTTACTTATCTATAATGGATGTCCATTTTTATCATATGGCATAAAACAGAACTCAGCGAGCCATAACATCGCAAAGTTTGCAATACTGAAATATTGCAAGGTTTGCATATTATTTTTAACTACCTTCTCTAATAAAATCTCATAATTAACCTGAGTGCTTAGGAAAAGGATGTTTTAAGCTTTTAAAAGTTATTTATGGTTCATTAGAAGTGCTTTTTTTCCCTCTTCCAACCTTGCTACTAACTGAAATTGATCATAATTCTAGATGCTGTTCTCATTGTAGAATCATGGATTTAGGGCTAGAAAGGTCCCCAGAAATAATGATGCTGGATTAAGAGACTTATAAAAATCTCACAGCTAGTTAGTGGCAAGATAGACTTAAAAATATAAGATGATGTAACAAGAGCCCAAGAATTCCCTGTAAATTTTTTTTTCACTAAGTCTTTTATATGAATGCCTTTATACAAATTACCCTTTCACTAAAAATTAAATAAAGAAACATATTTCAGAATATTTGGGAGCTCTGGTTGGTCATAGAAAATGATAATTCTCCTTGAATCGATATTTGAAGGTATTTTTCTGTTTAAATTATTATTTTTAATTTTAGCCAGTGTCACTATTTAAGAAAAAAAAAATACCTGAAAGCAAAATTAGTTTTGACAGAGAGCAGAAAATCAAGGTTGCTTTGAGTTACACATGAACTTCTTGATATTTTTATCAATTCAAATAATGGTTCTACACCTCTCTTTAGCTGACTTTTACAAGGTCATTGTGTATAGATGAGTCATCATGCTGCTACTGGCTAATGATTTTAGGAATAAGCCATACGGAGGTTTGAAAGAGCCTTGTTCTTCACTGTGACAGTTATGCAAATGGAAAGTATAGCCTTGGATCCAAAGAAAGGAATAGCAAGAGCCAGGGCATTTCAGCAACTGAACAGAATATTTACCTCCAGAAAATGAACCTGTTTATCTCTATTAGCTATATAGTTTTGCCTTGGTTTTATTTATTTGCTTCCTGGTAAAGAGATTTGCCAAAATAATCATAATTAATATGAATATGCCCCCAGCTACCAGCACTTTGGCTGTTTTGCCAATTTCAACCCTAATGAGGCAGATGTCAAATTTAAACACCAATCCCTATAGTACTTGGCTTTGGAAGTAGAAGTTTATTATTCAAGACTAAAATTCAATTTTAGACTGGGTACTCTTGGATGACAGTTTATTTTGTTACTCAGTATATCTCTGGATAATTAATTTTGTTATTTAGTTTGTTTGGGATTACTCCATACTAGAAACCACACACATCATATTTTTATTATTGCATTCATCATTTTTTGGCCATTGAAAAGAACTGGATGCTTCAACGTAAGAACAAAAGAGAACAGTTTTGTTCTCAGCAAACAATGTATTCAGAATTTTAAAACTGCTGCTTTTCCTTAAATTCTTTTTTTGTCAATTTCTTAAACAATGAACCATAATGAAACTTTATGAGTTTTTCTCCTGGCTTTTGATATGTATGTAATAGAGTCACATGCCATTGTCGTTGTGTAATGATTTCCAAGTTTCTACCAAGTTCTAATAAATAGCACTAATGAGATTTTCTCACATTCTTTGTGTGCTCAGAAAGCATACGTCTTATTTGTTGCATCAGTGCTACGAGGTAGCTAAGACAGAATCTTGTTACCCCTGCCTTACTGCTGATAAAATGAAAGCTCAAGACTCATATGATTTGATCTATATCCCATAACTAGTTTATACGTCTTTAGAATTAAACTTTATGAAATTTAAATGGTTCATTGCTGTACGTGAACAGGAGATTTTGACCTGTCTATAAGATCCTATTTATACAAAACAAATAAACCAAGTTAGAGCTTCATTCTATCTTTATTTCATTTTTAACTTCCTAGTTTTGTCATTCTCTTAGACATGAGCTTTAAGAGTTCTCAGATACCCCTTAATTCTCAGGAATGTTGCTTTACACTTTCAGGGAAGACCTCAAGTTTCAGGGCTATTTAACTTTAGCTCCTGGAAGAGAAATGTCGTGGTAACAGAGGTTTTTTTTTTTGTTGTTGTTGTTGTTTTTTTAAGACGGAGTCTCACTCTGTCGCCCAGGCTGGGGTGCAGTGGCCGGATCTCAGCTCACTGCAAGCTCTGCCCCCCGGGGTTATGCCATTCTCCTGCCTCAGCCTCCCGAGTAGCTGGGACTACAGGCGCCC
>NW_012108831.1:851653-855985 GCF_000951045.1 Mandrillus leucophaeus
GGCTAGTTTTTTGTATTTTTTAGTAGAGACGGGGTTTCACCGTGTTAGCCAGGATGGTCTCAATCTCCTGACCTCGTGATCCGCCCATCTCGGCCTCCGAAAGTGCTGGGATTACAGGCTTGAGCCACCGCGCCCGGCCGGTAACAGAGGTTTAACAGAGGGCTTCCCATAGAGACAATCAGCTTACCAAAGGCTGAGAAAAATCAAGATTATTACAAGGACCAGGAACATAATGATGGCACTGTCCTCGTCCTGGATATAAGATTTAATCCATGATCTAGTCACAACTTTCTCAAAATCCCTTCAGAGATCAAACCTATTACAGCATAGGGTCTCAGAAGTTTATTGCCAGAAATGAGCCTGGAAATCAGCCATATCACATCCTCATTTCAGAAAAGAAGAACTCTGAGACAGACACGGAGAAAGGAAAGAACTCAGTAGGCATCTCACGAGTTCTAGAGGCAAGGCTGGCTTATAGGCCCCTGACTTCCAGACCTGCAATCTTGTCTTAAATAATGATCACTAGCCTGGAAAGTGCTCTTGTAATTATTTATGAAACGATTTTGGCTAACATCTCATAGTGCTCTTCAAAAGTAAGTTTCTCATAATCATTCTTTCATGGATGGGAAAAGGAAAATGGAGGCGTGGATATTAAAGGATTTGGTCAAGGAAATTCAGCCAGTGAATGGTAGAGCTAAGCTATGACGTATGTTCTTTTCACATGGCACAATGCAGCCAGCCCATTAGTGACGATGGACTGTAACCACCAATTAAAGGGAAAAAGCCCTTTTATCAAGATCATGGTTCTGATCACAATCAACATTCATTTAATCGTTCATTTGATAAACATTTATTGACCAACTATATGCCAGGTACAAATATTTATTAGTTTGATATTCATTCATTTTCTATCATTACTAAATGCATTAACTGCTTCCCTCAAAGTGTGTTGGCTGAAAACTCAATATAGAGTATTTGTCTCATATCCATAGCTTTGCTCTCCACTATTTCAATTATCTACAGTCCAAAAATACTCAGTAGAAATTCCCAGCAATATACATTTCATAAGTTCTAACCTATGCAGCATTCTGAATTCATGATGAAATCTTACCCTCTTGCTCCATTCCACTCAGTACGTGAACCATCCATTCTGTCCAGAGTATCCACACTATATATGCTACCTGCTCATTAGTCACTTAGTAGCCCTCTCAGTTATCAGATTGAGAAAGCATAATATATATAGGGCTCAGTACTAACCTTACTTCTGGGCATACACTGGCGTCTTGAAATAAACCCCTTGAGGATAAAGGGGAACTATTGTACTTACCAAATGCCTCAGGGTCTGACTTCCTCTGACTTGGAGCTCTCTTAGAATGGAAATAGCTCTCTTAGAATGGAAACAGTTGTCATAATGAGAATAATTCTGGAGTATCTATGACCGAGGCTTCACCTTGAGTAAGACTGTGACCATACTGAGCACTTAAATTGGGACTCCAAGGTCATCTGATCATTAGGTACACCATCTGGCTATTAGATGTACCACTATGTAATGAGAGTAAGTTAAGGCATGATTAGGATGTGCTGTCACCTCCTGCATCAGAGGGAAGTAGGTGCACTGACTTCAGGCATTTGGCTGGGACATTAATGGGTGGAGGAGACCACATAATGGGGTGACTCTTCTGTTCACCTGTCTACAAATGGAATCAAGACCACCTGGCCTCCTGTAGTGCAGGGAAGACTGAATTTCAAAAAATAGAAGGGTAGGTCACTCTGGAGGACTCAAGATGACCACATAGACTAATAATTTCTGCAAATGTAGAAGTAGGTAAGCATAAAGCAAAATGGATTAAGTAAGTTCCTCCTGAAATCCAGGAAAGTGTTTCTGAACAAAAACAGTGGTAGGCAGAGTACAGCCTCCCAAGATGTTCACAGCCTAATCTCCACAACCTGTAAATGTTACCTTACATGGCAAAAGGAACTTTGCAGATGTGAATAAGGTTAAGGACCTTGAGATGGGAAGATTATCTTGCATTTCCAGGCCTGCTTACTGTAATCACAGGAATTGTTTCCGAGCTGTGGTCAGACAGCAATATTAGCAGGGAGAAAAGATGGAGACGTGTAAAGTTACTGAATGTGAACATGAAGTAAGGCCAATCAGCCAAAGCATCTCAATGGTCTCTAAAATATGCAAATGGCACAGAAATAGATTCCCCCTGGAACCTCCAGAAAGGAATGCAGCCCTCTGGATACCTTGATTTTAGTGCAGTGAGACCTACATCAGACTACTAAACAACGTCATTATAAGATGATAAATTCGTGGTATTTTTGTTTTCTTTCTTTCTTTCTTTCTTTCTTTCTTTCTTTCTTTCTTTCTTTCTTTCTTTCTTTCTTTCTTTCTTTCTTTCTTCTTTCTTTCTTTCTTTCTTTCTTTCTTTCTTTCTTTCTTTCTTTCTTTCTTTCTTTCTTTCTTTCTTCTTTCTTTCTTTTATTTCTTTCTTTCTTTCCTTCCTTCTTTCTCGCCTGCCTTTCTTTCTTTCTTTCTTTCTTCTTTCTTTCTTTCCTTCCTTCTTTCTCGCCTGCCTTTCTTTCTTTCTTTCTTTCTCTTTCTTATACTTTAAGTTCTGGGATACATGTGCAGAATCTGCAGGTTTGTTACGTAGATATACATGTGCCATGGTTGTTTGCTGCACCCATCAACCCGTCATCTTGTCATCTACATTAGGCATTTCTCCTGATGCTATCCCTCCCTTAGCCCCCCACCCCCTGAAAGGCCCCAGTGTGTAATGTTCCCCTCCCTGTGTCCATGTGTTCTCATTATTCAGCTCTCACTTATGAGTAAGAACATGCGGTGTTTGGTTTTCTGTTCATGTGGTAGTTTGCTGAGAATGATGGTTTCCAGCTTCATCCATGTCCCTGCAAAGGACATGACCTCATCCTATTATATGGCTGCATAGTATTCCATGGTGTATATGTGCCACATTTTCTTTATCCATTCTATCATTGATGGGCATTTGGATTGGTTCCAAGTCTTTGATATTGTGAACAGTGCTGCAATAAGCATATGTGTGCATGTGTCTTTATAGTAAAATGATTTAGAATCCTTTGGGTATATACCTAGTAATGGGATTGCTAGGTCAAATGGTATTTCTGGTTCTAGATCCTTGAGGAATCTTCACACTGTCTTCCACAATAGTTAAACTAATTTACACCCCCACCAACAGTGTAAAAACATTCCTATTTCTCCGCGTCCTCTCCAGCATCTGTTGTTTTCCTGACTTTTGAATGATCGCCATTCTAACTGGCATGAGATGGTATCTCATTGTAGTTTTGATTTGCATTTCTCTAATGACCAGTGATGATGAGCTTTTTTTTTTTTTTATAGTTTGGTGGCTGCATAAGTGTCTTCTTTTGAGAAATGTCTGTACATATCCTTCACCCACTTTTTGATGGGGTTGTTTGTTTTTTTCTCGTAAATTTGTTTGAGTTCTTTGTAGATTTGGGATATTAGCCGTTTGTCAGACGGATAGATTGAAAAAATTTTCTCCCATTCTGTAGGTTGCCTGTTAACTCTGATGATAGTTTCTTTTGCTGTGCAGAAGTTCTTTAGTTTAATTAGATCCCATTTGTCAATTTTGGCTTTTGTTGCCATTGCTTTTGGTGTTTTAGCCATGAAGTCTTTGCCCATGCCTATGTCTTGAATGGTATTGCCTAGGTTTTCTTCTAGGGTTTTTTATGGTTTTAGGTCTTACATTTAAGTCTTTAATCCATCTTGAGTTAATTTTTGTGTAAGGTGTAAGGAAGGGGTCCAGCTTCAGTTTTCGGCATATGGTTAGCCAGTTTTCTCAACACCAGTTATTAAATATGGAATCCTTTCCCCATTGCTTTTTTCTCCGGTTTGTCAAAGATTCGAGGGCTGTAGATGTGTGGTGTTATTTCTTAGTCTCTGTTCTGTTCCATTGGTCTATACATCTGTTTTGGTACCAGTACTATGCTGTTTTTGTTACTGTAGACTACTCGTAGTGTAGTTTGAAGTCAGGTAGCTTGATTCCTCCCACTTTGTTTTTTGCTTAGGATTGTCTTGGCTATACGGGCTCTTTTTTGGTTCCATATGAAATTTAAAGTGGTTTTTTCTAATTCTGTGGAGAAAGTCAATGGTGGATTGATGGCAATAGCATGGAATCTATGAATTACTTTGTGAAGTATGGCCATTTTCATGATATTGATTCTTCCTATCCATGAGCATGAAATGTTTTTCCATTTGTTTGTGTCCTCTCTTATTTCCTTCAGCAGTGGTTTGTAGTTCTCCTTGAAGAGGTCCTTCACATCCCTTGT
>NW_012108831.1:856035-878855 GCF_000951045.1 Mandrillus leucophaeus
CTTCAGCAGTGGTTTGTAGTTCTCCTTGAAGAGGTCCTTCACATCCCTTGTAAGTTGGATTCCTAGGTATTTTCTTCTCTTTGTAGCAATTGTGAATGGAGTTCACTCATGATTTGGCTTTCTGTTTGTCTATTATTGGTGTATAGGAATGCTTGTGATATTTGCACATTGATTTTGTATCTTGAGACTTTGCTGAAGTTGCATGTCAGCTTAAGGATTTTTTGGGCTGAAACGACAGGGTTTTCTAAATATGCAATCATGTCATCTGCAAATAGAGACAATTTTACTTCCTCTCTTCCTATTTGAATACCCTTTATTTCTTTCTCTTGCCTGATTGCCCTGGCCAGAACTTCCAACACTATGTTGAATAGGAGTGGTGAGAGAGGGCATCCTTGAATACCCTTTATTTCTTTCTCCTGCCTGATTGCCCTGGCCAGAACTTCCAACACTATGTTGAATAGGAGTGGTGAGAGAGGGCATCCTTGTCTTGTGCCGGTTTTCAAAGGGTAAGCTTCCAGCCTTTTCCCATTCAGTATGATATTGGCCGTGGGTTTGTCATAAATAACTCTTATTATTTTGAGACACAGTCCATTAATACATAGTTTATTAAGTGTTTTTAGCATAAAGCAGTGTTGAATTTTATCGAAGGCCTCTTCTGCATCTATGGAGATAATCGTGTGGTTTTTGTCATTGGTTCTATTTATGTGATGGATTATGTTTATTGATTTGCATTTATTGATTTATTTATTTGGGAACCAGCCTTGCATCCCAGGGATGAAGCTGCCTTGATTGTGGTTGATATGCTTTTTGATGTGCTACTGGATTCGGTTTGCCAGTATTTTATTGAGGATTTTCACATCAAGGTTCATCAGGGATATTGGCCTGAAATTTTCTTTTTTTGTTGTGTCTCTGCCAGGTTTTGGTATCAGGATGATGCTGGCATCATAAAATGAGTTAGGGAGGAGTCCCTCCTTTTCTATTTATTGGAATAGTTTCAGAATGAATGGTACCACCTCCTCTTTGTACCTCTGGCAGAATTTGGCTGTGAATCTGTCTGGGCCTGGGCTTTTTTTGGTTGATAGGCTCTTAATTACTGCCTCAATTTCAGAACTTCTTATTGGTCTATTTAAGGATTTGACTTCTTCCTGGTTTAGTCTTGGGAAGTTGTATATGTCCAGGAATTTATCCATTTCTTCTAGATTTTCTAGTTTATTTGCATAGAGGTGTTTATAGTATTCTTTGATGGTAGTTTGTATTTTGGTGAGATCAGTGGTGATATCCCCTTTATCATTTTTTATTGTGTCTATTTGATTCTTCTGTTTTCTTCTTTATTAGTCTGCCTGCGGTCTATCATTTTTGTTATCCTTTTCAAAAAACCAGCTCCTAGATTCACTGATTTTTTGAAGGGTTTTTTGTTTCTCTATCTCCTTCAGTTCTGCACTGATCATAGTTATTTCTTGTATTTTGCTACCTTTTGGATTTGTTTGCTCTTTCTTCTCCAGTTCTTTTAATTGTGATGTTAAAGTGTTGCTTTTAGATCTTTCCCACTTTTTCCTGTGGACAGTTAGTGCTATAAATTTCCCTGTACACACTCCTTTAAATGTGTCCCAGAGATTCTGGTATGTTGTGTCTTTGTTCTCATTGGTTTCAAAGAACATCTTGAGTTTTGTCTTCATTTCGTTATATACCCAGTAGTCATTCAGGAGCAGGTTGTTCAGCTCTCATGTAGCTGCATGGTTTTGAGTGAGTTTCTTAATCCTGAGTTCTAATTTGATTGCACTATGGTCTGAGAGATGGTTTGTTATGATTTCCCTTCTTCTGCATTTGCTGAGGAATGTTTTACTTCCAACTATGTGGTCAACTTTAGAATAAGTGTGATGTGGTGCTGAGAAGAACATATATTCTATTGATTTGGGGTGGAGAGTTCTGAGGATGTCTATTCGGGTCACTTGGTCCAGAGATGAGCTCAAGCATTGAATGTCCTTATTAATTTATTAATTTTCTGTCTCATTGATCTGTCTAATATTGACAGTGGGGTGTTTCACTATCAATACTCCCACTATTATTGTGTAGGAGTGTAAGTCTCTTTATAGGTCTCTAAGAACTTGCTTTATTAATCTGGATACTCCTGTATTGGGTGCATATATATTTAGGACAGTTAGCTCTTGTTTTTGCATTGATCCCTTTACCATTATGTAATATGCTTCTTTGTCTTTTTTGATCTTTGTTGGTTTAAATTGGTTTTATCAGAGACTAGAATTACAACCTCTGCTTTCTTTTTTTTTCTTTCTTTTTTTTTTTTTTTTGTGACAGAATCTCTCTCTGTTGCCCATACTGGAGTGCAATGGCATGATCTAGGCTCACTGCAAGCTCTGCCTCCCAGGTTCATGCCTTTCTCCTGTCTCAGCCTCCCGAGTAGCTGCGAATACAGGTGCCCACCACCACACCTGGCTAATTTTTTTTGTATTTTTCTTTAGTAGAGACGGTTTCACCATGTTAACCAGGATGGTCTCGATCTCCTGACCTCGTGATCTGCCCACCTAGGACTCCCAAAGTGCTGGGATTACAGGTGTGAGCCACCACACCTGGCCTTTTTTTCTTTTTTTGCTTTTCATATGCTTGGTATATATTCCTTCATCTCTTTATCTTGAGCCTATATGTGTCTTTGCACATGAGATGGGTTTCCTGAATACAGCACACTGATGGGTCTTGATTCTTTATCCAGTTTGCCAGTCTACATCTTTTAATTGTGGCATTTAGCGCATTTACATTTAAGGTTGATAGTATTATGTGTGAATTTGATCCTGTCATTACGATGCTAGCCAGTTATTTTGTCCATTAGTTGATGCAGCTTCTTCATCATGTCGATGGTCTCTACATTTTGGTATGCTTTTGCAGTGGCTGGTACTGGTTTTTCCTTTCCATATTTAGTGCTTCCTTCAGTAGCTCTTGTAAGGCAGGCCTGGTGGTGACAAAATTCGTGTTGTTTTAGGCAACGAAGTTTGTGGAAGTTACAGCAGCAATTGAAAATTCATACAGGTATATTATTGCTAAAGCTGTTAAAGACAGTTCATGTGACTCTCCCTGCCTCCACCTGTCTGTGCCATAAGTCCCTCCCCTTCTTCCCCCATTTCTTGTCCTAATTGATTTTTGACTGTAGACTTTGAACATGTCACTTCCTGTTCCTTCAGAGGTTCCCTGTCACCTTCAGGACAAAACTTAGACTCCTCAAACCTGTCTGCTGTTTACCCCTCCAACTTTATTTCTAGCCACTCATGTCCCCTCCTTATTCTAGGTCAGAGGTTCCAAAACTTTCTCAGTTAACAAAATCCTTAGAATCTCAATATGCTCATGTTATCTCTAGGTACAAAGAATTGCCTAACAGTTCCCTCTATTACATAGTGAGGTCCAAACAATGTAATGAGTATTTATATCCTAGCAACTTAGTAGCCAGTAAAGATGTAATTCATATAAACTGAAGGAAAAGTATTTTAATTTTTTCTTAAGTAACCCTCATTATAGATACATGTAGAGCATCACTGCATTGCCCACACAGAATTTAAATATCCTGTGATGTCCCTGTGAATTTGCTACAGTGCTCCAGGATGCCTTGGTACACAGTTTGGGGTCGACAGCTCTGGGTTCCAGGCTGTTGGATGTTATCAAGGCAGCCTTAAAATTTTCCACGTATGAAGGGAGGAATAGAGGCAGGGAGCTTTCCTTTGCCTCTACTTACCATGGGCCTTTCCAAATTTCAGACCTTTTCATACATGGACTCTACCACTTTACAGTGTCCACTTTTCCCAACTCTCTGCCTCTATTTCTCTTTTAACTAGTTCACAGCGTCTTCTTAGGATTCAGCTTAAATTTTGTTTATTTTTCTCTGGGAGTCCTTTCTTGCCCTCCTGAAGTCAGGGAACCCTCCTCTGTGCTCCTTGGCAGAAAATTCATCACATCACATTGTGATTGTCTCTTTATTTGTCTACTTCCCTCATTGGCCACAAGGATCTTAAAAAACAGTGTCCTCTCACTTACCTTGCAATTCCAGTGTCTAACACTGTGCCTGCACAATGAAGAACTTCCAAGGTTTTTAAGGAAGGTCCTGGGGTTATTTCACAGGTCACAGGAGGAGGGGGATTTTAAGGCTGCCTTGATAATATCTAGATGTCTCAGGTTGGGTTTCCCCAGAAGTAAACCCTGAGATAGAGATTTGGATACACTTAGTTTATTTGTGAGGTGATACCACTTGTGGGAAAATGAGACAAAGAAGGGAGAGAAGCCAATGAAAGTGCTTTAGCATACAGGTTATTTCTGTGGGTGAATCGGGCTCAGACCCACTGGGAACTCTGGGAGACAAGATAGAATATGACTAGAGTTATGCCAGTAGAGAGGGAGGCCAGATGGACTGTTTATCCCCAATGCCCTTGAGTCACTAGTAGGCTGCTCCCAAGGGACAGTAACTTTTTGAATTTTCCCATCTGTCCTATTCAGGTTGAATGGTCTCTGGTGGCAGAGAAAGGCCTTCAGAAGCATCTCAGAGGCTTGCCATTGGAAGTTATCATGTAGAGGATTAAATGGTGAGTGTCCATGGAATACCATCTGTTACACAAATAACCCTGGATGGAAAAACTGAGAGAGAATAAGACTTATTTCAAAAGGAAATTGGTGTCACTGTCCTTTGCCTCTTGTCAAATATCTGTATATTGATTTTTCTTTGAACAAATCTATTTTTACATGCAATGGCCATTTTTCGTACAAGTCTGCAGTATATACCAGCTAATCTACTAAGGAGCAGTAGGATCTGGTTTGGAGATTACAGCCGAATTTCATTTGTGCTCTCTACAGGGAAACTGTCACCACATCCACGAGGAAGACAACTAGAGCTGCTTCTAAAGAGAAATCCAAAGGAAAGGCAATGAGAGTGGCTTCCTTTTACAAATGTAATTGTGAAAAATATATGATAAGATTAGACTTACCTTCTAACTTGTGGAAAGTAAAAGTAGAAGACAAGGGGCTTTTTGTAAGCTACAAACTCTATTAAAGCTCCTTTTGATTTGATTTCTGGGTTGCAGCTGCCTTTTGCCAAGGGACGTTCACAGTTCTATCCTTGCCAAATTCGTTATTTTTATTTCATTTATTGACCAACAATTTACATGATTTTATTTAGGCCAGAGTTTGGATGTCAATATAGGGGACAATTAGTAATTTAGTGAAATATTTCAGTGTAATTCTGGATCTCTATATCCTA
Organism: Mandrillus leucophaeus; assembly: GCF_000951045.1. Lineage (NCBI taxonomy): Eukaryota > Metazoa > Chordata > Mammalia > Primates > Cercopithecidae > Mandrillus > Mandrillus leucophaeus. The sequence continues at coordinate 861,284 of NW_012108831.1, forward strand.
GTTTCATGACCTTGGAATACTCAAAATCTCAGTTTACTGTGAAAATATGGAGAATAAAATGCCACCCCAGGAGTTGTGAAAGGTTTCTATAAAGTGATATATGTAAAGTGCTTACCATGGCCTGATATAGTATAAGCATGAAATTAGTTTTAACTATCATTACATTTAGGCATATTGAGTTTGCATTGTCATTAGCATTCTCATTCATTCACTTTTGAATGTGACCTTGAGGTTTTAACATTTCCAATTTACAGCTGGGAAAGAGAAATAAAATCCACACAAAGCTGAATGATTGCTAGTTACATATAGCATACATAATACATAAAGCGTATTTACTTTCTACTAAAGCTAAGGGATGGCCAAGTAAACTTGCTTGCAATAATTCCATGTAGTAAATGAAATATCTGAAAGCAAAGCTACGCAAATTTGGCTATTTTGTGGCTATAAACTTAACCAATCAATTCAAGGGAATGTTATCCATAATGTAATCTTTCAATGTTAGGATGCTAGAAAAATTAAAATGAGGAAAATTTTTACATCTGTGTTATGTTTAAACTAGCATTCTTCTGGGAAAAAATAATGTCTTTCTCATTTTTCTTCATTTATTTTGACCCCTCCTTTGTTGCCCTCCACAGAATCAAAACTGGGTACTGGTTACTTTTGGAAGTATCTGGCTTGTGTTCCCATTGCAAGTGGAGCCATGCTAATGAGTCATTAACAACATGAGCAGCTCTCAGTAATATAAAAATGCTATTAGATTATGAGATAACAAATAATGAGTTCTAACTGTAAAGTTTGAGTCACTTAATTGTAGTACCATAAATAATCACCTAGAAATTTCAGATTAAAGATTAGAAAATTATAAATTCTCTACTTGGAGAACCATTTTACTAAAAAAAAAAAAAAAGAACATTAGATTAGAATACTTTACAAGCTATCTGCAAATAAAAATAAAGCCATGGAGATATATTTACTAAAGATAATATGAGGGGGACTTCAAAGAGCTCGTGAAAAATGTGTATTTTGAAAAACTGTTTATTGCAGCACTATTTACAATAGCAAAGAATTGGAACCAACCCCAATGTCCATCAATGATAGACTGGATAAAGAAAATGTGGCATATATATACCATGAGAATACTATGCAGCCATAAAAATGAATGAGTTCATGTCCTTTGCAGGGACATGGATGAAGCTGGAGCCATCATCTTCAGCAAACTAACACATGAACAGAAAACCACACACCACATGTTCTCAACATGGACACAGGGAGGGGAACATAACACACCAGGGCCTGTCGGGGGGTAGAGGGTAAGGGGAGGGAGAGCACTAGGACAAATACGTAATGCATGCAGAGCTTAAAACCTGGATGACGGGTTGATAGGTACAGTAAACCACCATGGCACATGTATACCTATATAACAAACCTGCACGTTCTGCACATGTATCCCAGAACTTAAAATAAAAATAAATAAATACACAAATAAAAGAAAAACTGTGCATTAAATTAAAAAATTGTTTGCACCAAATTAAACTTATACTAACTTATTGTAACATGCCTGAACAAGGTCTAGTTTGAGGAACTAAAAAAGATAAGATATCAGTTTGAAAAGAGCTCCTGGCAGAGGAACCTGAATTCTACTAAAATTGAAGCAAGAGCAAACATCAAATTTATGGTGACACTTGGGTGGAAGAATGATGAAATCATTGAGCCTTTATGAAAAGTTTATGGGGACAATGCCCCAGATAAATCATCAGTCTCCAAATGGATAACTTATTTTAAGAAAGCATGAGATAATATTGAAGATGAAATCTGTAGCGGTGGGCTATTTACATCAGTTTGCAAGAGAAAATATCATCCTGTTCACGCACTAATTGAAGTGGATCAACAATTAACAGCACCGAAAATAAGCCAATAGCATGGACATCTCAACTGGTTCAGTTTACCCAATTCTGACTAAAAAATTAAAGTTGAGCAAATTTTCCATTTAATGGGTGTCAAAACTGTTGTGCCCAGATGAGCTGCAGACAAAAGCAGAGCTTTCTATGAAAATTTTAAACAGATTGGATCAAGATCCTGAAGCATTTCCTCAAAAAATTGTAACAGGAGATGCAACATGGCTTTACCAGCACAATCCTGAAGACAAAGCACAATCAAAGCAATGGCTACCAAGAGGTGGAAAGGGTCCAATCAAAGCAAAAGAAAACCAGTCAAGAGCAAAGGTCATGGCAACAGTTTTTTAGGATTCTCAAAGCATTTTGCTTGTTGACTTTGTGGAGGACCAAAGAACAATAACATCTGTTTATTATGAGAATAATTGAGAAAGTTAACTGAAGCTTTAGCAGAAAGACATCTGGAGAAGCTTCACCGGAGAGTCCTTCTCCACTACAATGCTCCTGCAAACCAGGGTAATTTTTTTTTATAGAGTTTCAGTGGAAAATCATTAGGTATCTACCTTACAGTCCTGATTTGGCTCATTCTAATTTCCTTTTGTTTCCTAATCTTAAAAAATCTGGAAAGGCATCCATTTTTCCTCAGTTAACTTTATATATATAAAATACTGCATTGACATGGTTAAATTACCAGGACCCTCAGTTCTTTAGTGATAGACTAAATGGTATCATCACTTACTAAAGTGTCTTGAAAGTGACAGAGCTTATGTCAAGAAATAAAGCTGATACTTTTTTATCTTTTAATACCAGTTTTCTACAAACTTTTTGAAGTCTCCTTGTACATATGAATAAAAATAGAAGCACTGTCAAGTATAGTTTTACGGGAACAGCTGCCTCTTAAAGTCATTTTGTACCTGAATATTCTGCAGTTCTGAAATTATCAAATCTTGACTGAGAAGGAATGAATTTAGCAAACAAAATTCAACAAATTTTATCCCTGACCCCTATCCCTTCTGTTAAAGTTAACACCATAACACTGCAGGCTTCAAATGTTAGTGTTTCTTTGAAATACCTTTCAACTATCCAGCCTTCTTACTGAGCACTAAGTACGATTGATTCTGCTTCGACAGGGGCGTCTATGTCTACCTTATCTTTTCCAGGTTTTCAGTCAAAGCCCTAGCTCAAGCTCTCACTGTTTCTAACCTAGCCTTTTGAAGCAGCCTCCTAGATACTGTTTATGCTTCCTCTCTTATCTCTTGGAATCTCTCTTGTAAATTGCTTCTGGCTTAATATTCATGAAAACCAGCTTCAATTCTGACATGCATTTGACTCAAATAATTGATGGCTTCCACAGTGTCCAAACTCCAGAGTCCAGTAAGGCAGACCATCTCTAATGTGACCACAGTCTTTGATACCCCCGCTTGACATGCCTTATATATACCCTACTTTCACGTACATCAGACTTTTACAGCCAAATAACACACACAAGCCCACCTCTGAATCTGAATTCCATTGATCTTGGTCTCCTTTAAGTAGCAATTAAGGCTCTCATAAACCTTTCCCTATCTACTGCTGACTACCTTTCACACTCCTTTCTGCATTATTAGAGTAGGTAGCACTAACTGACATAAAAGTATTTTTTCTTACTTAGATCATCTGCTGCTGATAGTCATTCTGAATTTACATCCAGAGAACACAGACTGATTTGACCTGGAACTCATGATAAAATGATTTTCCTTTTATCATTTACTACTTTAATGAAAGTTTGAATTAAAATATGTGGTAAACATTGAATACATTTTGTTAGATTTAGAGAGGAAAGGGTGAAAGAAATTAACACTTAGAAAAAGTCAAAGACATTTCTTCAACTGACAGATAGCCGAATCTTGTCCCGCTGTGGCAGCAAGAACCTGTATAGACACAGGAATCATCAAATCTACCACACAAAACTGGTTAGAACAAGAAAGATTCAATATATCCTGGCTGATTAGAGAGGAGAAAGAGAAATGTTGCCCTGTACTGTTTCAAGGTTCTAACACAGCTTCCTCTGGTACTGCACGGCAGTCTGTGAAAGAACCTCATCCACAAATCCAGAGACCTAGGCTCCCCTCCTGCTCTGTAACTATGTAACTGCATCCCTGCAGGTCAAATACATCTTTTCTTTATAATTTGCTTATATTTCTATAGAAGAAATGGACCAGTTATCTCAAGACCCCTAACATCCTAATTAATTGTATTACGATTTATGAACTCTACAAAAACTGCATTTCCATTTTATGCAAATACTTTGAATACTACACAAGCCCAAAAGAATGTTTAAGACATGGGTGTGTTAAAATATTTTTCAGAAATTTCTCCCTAATGTCTCTTTCATGACATTGAGTTTAAGTCATAATAAAATGCCCCAGTTACTACCGAAGTGAGCAGCAAATTGACAGTTTCTTCCCAGACCATCCTTTTCTTTTTTCTCACTTCTACCAAAATCTTTCTCTTAGTCATGAAGGGCATGGCCTTCTTAAACAGTGACATGTTTAGCAAGAAAAATAGATTTTAGCTTGCTATTTTCCCTGCATCATTAGTTAGCTCACAGCTGTAGTCTCCAAAATCCAACATAGTTTAGCTCCGTTACTGACTACATGCCTTAGCAACGCGAGGTAATTCAAAAGTCAGATTTTTCTCGGAAGCAGAATTTTTGTTTTAAAATCAATGAAATTGATAGTGCCTCCTTTCAATCAAAGGATACTTACAACACTGGATTCCCATTCAGCTACTGTTACTTAACTCAATTTCTATTTTGCTCTCAATAGTCTGGCAGTTGTTTTAAGAGAAAAACAACAGGGATACTTAGAACTGTAACCAATTGACTCAATACTGGATGTTATTTAGTAACTTTCATTTAACAAGCACCCTGCACTTACCGCAGTAGCTGTATATATTCTCATTGTTATTGACAATACTTTAAATTCATTGCATTCCCAGAATAGTATTAATAACACAGTTTCTACTAATTGCTACACTTATCTAATTTTCTTTCAGGTAATACAGACTGTCTTTTAGAATAATTAAATAGGCCCATGAACTTCTTTATTATCACCAATCTGCTAAAATGAGAAAAGAAAGGAGAGAATAAAATATCTATTGTAGACATCCTAATTATCAAGTGATTTCTAAACCGCTGATAGGAGACTATTCCCAGCTTCATTCGTTTGCACTTTGGATCAGATTTGAGTCTCTTTTCTGAAGGTTTTGTTGGTTCTGCCTGTGGGTATCCTATGACTCACCTCCGGTAAGAAGAGGTTTGTGCTCTGTTTAGGTGAAAACATTAAGACTCCTTAATTTCCTTAACAGAATAACAATACTACTATCTCAATATTGAGAGCATGCAAATTTCTTTACAATTAACAATAAAATTCAAAAAAGCTGCCTTTCAGTCATTCTCCAGGGAATTCCTATCAAACATGGATTTCAGATTAATAATATTAAAGATACATCATTAAAGTAATACTGATGTCAAATTCTTTTTTTTTCTACCAAGTTCTAATAAGCAATGCACTTGGACTACATTTGCTTAATTCCTTTCTGAACTGCTTCCATTTGCCAATACGGCAGCTGTCTCCTCCAAAGTCTGTTCTGCTGTGTTGGGTATCATCACTGCGTTAGGCACCGCCATCACTCTAGCAGATGCTACTCTCTCCTTCTGGGTATCACCAGCTCCTACTAGGTACCACATACTCTGCTGGGTACCACTGCAGATGCCACCATTGAAAAAACTGAGATTCTGAAATGATAACACCAAATGGGCACTCTGTTCTCTAGAATGCACTAGGTGCCAAAACATTTCACAGATCATCAGGAAAATGGTATTCTGATGAGTATCTCCCACTCATTTGTCAAACTTGCTCAGACATTTTTCAAATCCAGCAGAGGATTCCACATGGGTTCAAACGTGCAACACTGTTACTTTAAATGTAAGCTACTTCAATTCCTTTTTAGAAGCAGACGAGCAATGTTATTATATACACATAAGTAAAAGCTTATATTTTTATCTACAGAAGAAATGTAGAAGAGGCTGTGCTCATAGCCAAAATAAACAGATTCTTATATGGTGTGATCTAATGGTATCAAAGTATAATTTACAGAAGTTCAAAGAAATAATTCATATAGATATAAATGTTGCACATTTTAAAATGTTTAAGTTAATAATGAGGAAACTAGTGGCCGGTTGCGGTGGCTCATGCCTGTAATCCTAGCACTTTGGGAGGCCGAGGTGGGCAGATCACAAGGTCAGGAGATCAAGACCAACCTGGCTAACATGGTGGGTGAAACCCCATCTCTACTAAAAATACAAAAAATTAGCCAGGCATGGTGGCGGGTGCCTATAGTCGCAGCTACTCGGGAGGCTGAGGCAGGAGAATGGAATGAACCTGGGAGGCAGAGCTTACAGTGAACCGAGATGGCACCACTGCACTCCAGCCTGGGTGACAGAGCAAGACTCCGTCTCAAAAAAAAAAAAAAAAAAAAGAAAGAAAAAAAGAAAGAAACTAGTGAGATGACAAAACTAGTTGCAAAACCATTTGAAAAACTGGATACTTACAAGCACTAAGTAAAAACAAAAAAAAAAGGAAGGAAGGAAGAAGGGAGAAAGTGAGGAAGGAAAGGAAGGAGGGAAGGAGGAAAGGCAGGTTAGAATAAGATTTCTGGGTTAAATTTTAAAAACTGCTTCATATCCTATAGGGCAATGACAGCACAAAATTTGAGGTCATCTTTTCAACTGGATAGAAGTACACAAATTAACATATGTCTGGATGAAAACTAAATGGTGAATAACAAATTAAATATATACATCCTCCTAGAGAATTAAATAAATCATCCAGTAGTCTTGTTAAACAGGACCCAGGTGATATTGAAAAGACATGCCTTCCCCAACTTTTGACTTAATTTTAGATTTTAGATACTATTTTTTTGAAGTCTCCCATTTTGGTTGTAAATCATCTGCAAACATATTCTTGATTAACAAAATAAGGCTGGTCTCAATTTTGGTCTGATTACTTACATATGCAGAGCAAGAGGAGTTAATTACTTTTGTTAGCCTCCTTGAGTTTGCTCAGTAAATCTAGAGCTATTTGGCATTGAGCAACAATGAACCAGTGATTAGCTTCTGCCTGGAAATTTTTATAAGAACTCTTAGATTTGACTTATAAATGCTTCTAATTGTTTATTCGTCTACCTAGGGATAGGAATCATAGCCCAAGAAACTTTCCTCCCCTCCTTTATTCATAAATGTAAGTGAATTTCTCCCTTCAATCTACTTAAAATAAACTGAGGTCTCTGGCCTGCTAGGAAGTGATTTTTTTTTTTTAATCAGCTGTGAAGCTGGAACCCTGTAAGAAAGACAGAGACCAACCTGGCTTTCCTGGGAAGATTTTGCAGGCATTAACTTCATATATCAAATCAATCCGTGCACCTTAGTGGTAGGCTTGTCATAGCTGATTAAATGAGCATTACTCTTTACATGACTGACACACCAACCATGGAGTTTTTTGCAAAATCAATCTGATGTAGGAAAAATGAGCCCCAAAGTGAGGCTTAGCCCATAACAGTTTTTGGCTTTGCCCAAGAAAGAATTCAAGGGCAAGTCAGAGCCAGAAAAAAAAAAAGAAAAAAAAAAAAAAAACAGCTTTATTGAAGTAGCAGTGTTACAGCTCCATGAGTGTTCCTGCAGAGCAAGGTTACCACGCAGGCAGAGAACAGCAGCTCAGGGCAGTTTTGCAGTCATATTTATACCTACTTTTAATTACATGTAGATTAAGGAGCAGCTTGTGCAGAAATTTCTAGGTAAGGGGGAGTAAGTTTTGAGTCATCAAGTCATTGCCATGGAAAGGGGCAGTAACTCCCTCATGTTGCCATAGCAATGGTAAACTGGCATGGCACACTGGTGGGCGTGTTTGGTGGAAAGCTGCTTCTACCTCTCCCTGTTTTAGCTAGTCCTCAATTTGGTCCAGTGTCTGAGCTCTGCCTGCTGAGTCAAGTCTGGCCTCGTATCTCAGATTTGTCTATTTATATCTTGATAAGTAAGAGAACATTTTTATTGAACCTATGCAAATAAATATATTACCATGAAAAGTAATGGGGCCCAGTAAAAGTACTTTTTCAGAATTCTGAGGAATCAATGAGAACCAGATACCATTTTTTTTTTATTTTTTTATTTATTTTTTATTTATTATACGTTAAGTTCTAGGGTACATGTGCACAACGTGCAGGTTTGTTACACATGTATACGTGTGCCACTTTGGTGTGCTGCACCCATTACTAGTCATTTACATTAGGTATATCTCCTAATGCTATCCCTCCCCCTTCTCCCCACCCCACGACTGGCCCCAGTGTGCGATGTTCCCCTTCCTGTGTCCAACTGATCTCATTGTTCAATTCCCACCTATGAGTGAGAACATGCGGTATTTGGTTTTCTGTTCTTGAGATAGTTTGCTGAGAATGATGGTTTCCAGCTGCATCCATGTCCCTACAAAGGACATGAACTCATCCTTTTCATGGCTGCATAGTATTCCATGGTATGTATGTGCCACATTTTCTTAATCCAGTCTATCATTGATGGACATTTGGGTTGGTTCCAAGTCTTTGCTATTGTGAATAGTGCCACAATAAACATACGTGTGCATGTGTCTTTATAGCAGCATGATTTATAATCCTTTGGGTATATTCCCAATAATGGGATGGCTGGGTCAAATGGTATTTCTAGTTTCAGATCCTTGAGGAATCGCCACACTGTTTTCCACAATGGTTGAACTAGTTTATAATCCCACCAACAGTGTAAAAGTGTTCCTATTTCTCCACATCCTCTCCAGCACCTATTGTTTCCTGACTTTTTAATGATCACCATTCTAACTGGTGTGAGATGGTATCTCATTGTGGTTTTGATTTGTATTTCTCTGATGGCCAGTGATGATGAGCATTTTTTCATGTGTCTGTCTTCTTTTGAGAAGTGTCTGTTCATATGCTTTGCCCACTTTTTGTTGGGGTTGTTTGTGTTTTTTTCCTGTAAATTTGTTTAAGTTCTTTGTAGATTCTGGATATTAACCCTTTGTCAGATGAGTAGATTGCAAACATTTTTTAAAGTTTCGCTTTAGTTACAAAGGCATAGTCTACTAAATTGAGGATTCGCAATAAATAAAGAGAAAGGCAAAGTGCTCCCTTATATACCAATCAGAAAATAGAGCATTAAAACAATATCCACGAAACTTAAAAAAAATCACAGTTAATTTTTCTTCATCAGTTCATTCACTTTTCTGTAAGTAATTATTATTTCTGCTAGATTTTCAGTCAGCAGTCTCTTTTAATAAAATCATTTCATTGGACTGAAAAGAGTCAGTTTGCTGTGGTCAGAAAGCTATCTAAGTTATTTCAGCTTTAAGCACTGAAGCTTGTACCCACATATTTTTTGTTGAAATGTCAAGAGTTGGGAATATCAAGTACAGTCCTTTTCACAAGGTTCTGAGACCATCCCATTTTATTGAAGAAACAGACTGTAACTTGAAGTATGTAGCAGAGACTTCAGACAAGCATCAGATAACTCAGAAACCATCTGTTGATGAAACTGAAGGGCTGTCATGAATTTATTACAGTAATGAGGAACCAAATGGAAGAAAGGAAAGTGCTCAATTGGAGTGCAGTGCACAGCTATCCCATCAGGGCCTGATCAATGTTTCCCCTGAGGATAAGAACATCACATCACAGAAGGGATATAGATAGACACCAAGGCCCCCCAATTTATTCCTTAAAGTGTACAGTCCTTGGGACATTGATATTAGTAACATTTTGTCTCTAAAAAATCAACACAAGGAAGGCCAAGCTTCTCTTTGATTTACAAATCTCCCCATATAGCTCTTACAATAGTGTTAACTAATTAAAAAATATTGAATGCACCAAACATTGAATAGCTTCTCTCATTTCTCCTTTTTACAGGTAAAATAACAAATCCATGGGATTTTCTAGGAGTCTACTAGGAAATCTGAAAGATAATTTTAGTTTCAAAAGATATTTTAAAATTTTATTTTTCTAAATTTAGATACTGGTCTTGGGAAAGCAAAATCAAAAATGATTGTGAGAGGATATTTGGTTACATGGTTGCAATAGAAGGCTGGGTGCCTGATGATAAATGGTTGTAGCATAGCTATCTGATTAACTTGACACTATTTTGGGGCAAATTTGCTCTCTTTTTTCATTGATTAGCAGAAACAAACCTCATTGCTTTGCATACACAGTTGAATGTCTTTATTATCTTTATTTTTGGAACAACCTCATCCAGTAAGCATACTGTATATATGTATGTGTGTGTGTACGTATGTATATATATACCTATACATACATTGTATTAGTCTGTTCTCGCACTGTTGTAAAGAACTACCTGAAACTGGATAATTTATAAAGAAATGAGGTTTAATTGGCTCACAGTTCCACAGGCTGTATAGGAAACATGGCTGGGGAAGCCTTAGGAAACTTACAATCATGGTGGAAGGTGAAGGGGAAGCAGCGTGTCTTAATATGACCAAAGCAGGAAGAAGAGAGAGAAGTTGGAGGTGCCACACACTTTTAAACAATGAGATCTCGTAAGAACTTTATCACGAGAATGACACCAAAGGGGGAAATCCATCCCTATGATCCAATCACCTCCCACCAGGCCCCACCTACAACACTGGGGATTACAATTCAACGTGAGACTTGGGCTGGGGCACAAATCCAAACTGTATCATTCACATATATGTGTATATACACACACACACACACACACACACACATATATATTTTTTCCTTCCTTTTTTTTAACATGTGATTTTATATACACAAATGGTCACTGACTTATGATAGTACAACTTATGAATTTTGAACTCTGTGATGATGCAAAGGTGATATGCATTCAGTAGAAACCAGACTTCAGATTTTGAATTTTGATCTTTTCCCAGGCTAGCAACATGCAGTAGGATACTCTCTCACCATGCCAGAGAGTGGCAGTGAGCCACGGCTCCCAATCAGCCATGTGATCAAGAGGGTAGACAACCCACACTCTACAGTGTACTGTGTTGACAGATGATTTTGCCCAACCGTAGGTTAATGTAAGTGTTCTGAGCATGTTGAAAATATGACAGGCTAAGCTATGATGTTTGGTAGGTTAGGTGTGTTACAATTAGTTTGAATGTACCAAACTAATTGAATGGTTTCTCTCATTTCTCCTTTTTACAGGTGAAATCACAAGTCCCTGGGATTTTCTAGGAGTCTCCATAGAAATTCTACATAGAAAGACATAAGAAAATCGTAGACAAATGTCACCAGCCTTTGCTCAGCAGGTGTATAAGGAAAGCCACTGCCCCGAGTGCTTAGGAGATGACAACGGCAAGAGAAACTCTCAACTTAGAAATTTTGTTAAAGTGACAATTGGTGGATTCTAATTAAAATGGGATCAGTAGTAGTGATGAGAAGGGAAGTAACATTATTTATTACCTATTATTTAGCTACTAGCTATTTCAAGTTAGATATTTTCAACTAAACGATAGGCTTATCAGGATGTAACCCCATCATAAGTATAGGAGCATCTGTATATTTAATATTTTAATTAAATATGGATCCTGATTATCATCTTAATTGATCCACCACGTAATTAGTACAGATATAATTATAATGACATAAAAATGTTACTATTGATATATAAATGTTTGACAAAAATTAAAAAGGATATAAAATAATTTTATAAAGTAGAAAAAATTAAATAGGGAAAAATGTATGTTAGACTTACGCATCCTTGTGTAGGCCAGTTAATGTCCTGATACGATACTAAAAGATATGCTGCTGATAGTTTTTATTAATAAGGGATACATATAAAAAAAACCCCTACCCCATGCTCAGATTTCCTGATGTCCTATTGACCCTGCAAATAGTTAACCCTGCCAATAGTTAATAAGTGTATACTGGATGCAAATCACTGACCCATGGGTAGAGAAGGAGCAATGTGGGGACAATGGAAAGAACATATATTTCTATACAAATGTTGAATTTACAAGAGTGAATCCTTAATTTATGTGAGTCCCAGGATGGCAATGAGGGAGATCAAGCGATAGTCCCTCACGGGGAGAGAGTACCCAGGAAGGGAGACATAAGAAAATCACAGACAAATGTCATTGTCCTTTGCTCAGCAGGTGTATAAGGAGAGCCACTGTCCCTAGTGCTTAGGCAATGATAATGGGAAGTAAAGCTATTGGGCTAGAAATCTTGTTAAAGTGATAATTTGTGGATTCTGAATAAAAATGGGATCAATAATAGTGATGAGAAGGAAAATAACATTATTTATTACCTATTATTTAGCAACTAGATAGCCTGTGCTAACAACTGAGGGAGGTGCATCTCGTTTACCCCTATTCCTGTAGTGACTGTGAAAGAGTGATCAATGCTGGTCACATGGGGTATGAGATCTAGTGTGCAAAGCTAGATTCAAAGAAGCAAGTTACTATCCAATTTTCCATGTCCATTTGGGAAGGACTAAAGCATCAATACTTCAGGTAACATAAACTGCGTTTGAAGAGTGAAGGCTCAGAGGAGTTTTCTTGGCCTCTGGATAGTTGACCCATGTAATGATTGATATCTTAATAAAACCATTAATAATAGCTGATATTTATTAAACACATACTGTATGCTAGACATGGTGCTCAGAATTTTACATTCTTTTTTTAAGTTTTGACATAATCTTTTAAAGTGAGCACTTTATCAGCCGGGCGTGGTGGCTCACGCCTGTAATCCCAGCATTTTGGGAGGCCGAGGCGGGCGGGTCATGAGATCAGGAGCCCGAGACAACCTGGCCAACATAATGAAACCCCGTCTGTACTAAAAATACAAAAAATTAGCCAGGCATGTTGGTAGGCGCCTGTAATTCCAACTATTCCGGAGGCTGAGGCAGAAGAATTGCTTAAACCTGGGAGGCAGAGGTTGCAGTGAGCTGAGATTACACCACTGCACTCCAGACTGGGCAACCAGAGTGAAAATCTGTCTTTAAAAAAGAAGTGAGCACTTTATCACCAATTTTAGAGTATATCAAGGCTCAGGTAATTTTTCCTGGTCACACAATTCAGTAATCAGAACAGTGAAAATTAAGTTCCAGATCTGTTTGACTCTAAAGTTTATGCTCTGTATGTTGCATTTATTGTGGTTCTGTTTCAAAAACTTCTCCAAATAGCTCTAGTTATTATTTTTCCTCTATTTCAGATGTTCCCAGGAAGGAAAATAAGGTATAGGAAATGGTGGTAAAAGCACCATGTGGCCCAGCAATATTTCATGAAACTAAACATTCTGGGGACATTAATGAGCCTTTTTGTAAATGAATGTGCTACACATGGCTATTTCTACACATAAGAACAGGTGTTCACATATAATATACATAGAGGTGAAGCTAATTTGCGTAACTGTTCACGCAACTCATGCTTTAAGCTATTTATTTACTTTATATGATTGACTCATGAGTACAAGGTAGAGTAAAAACATATTATAATAACAGCTAAAACCACAAGTTCTCTTAAAGAAGAAACCAGATTTCTTTTTTCTGTTTGTTTTTCAGTTACCTAAATAAAGTGCTTGGGGCAAAAGATGGGTTAGTAGAAGACCAGGTACTAACAGAGACCTAGATGCTGGTATGTTAGAAATAAACAAGAAGTTGGAAGTGAAAATAAAACAAAGAGAAGAAAAAAGAAAAAGAAAAAGAAACGTGAGAGAAGAGAGAGAGGACACTCAACAGAATACTCAAGGATTTTTTTAAGTAACAGGAATATCTAAGATTCAGTTGTAAGTTACTTTTGTTTTGGGGTCCACATTTTTCCTAAACTTTCAGCAGAGCCTGCTGCTTAAACTTTGTTGTACTTGTGTACACAAGTGCGTGTATATGTGTGTGACAGCAAAAGACTACCGTGTCATGGTGAGGGGCTCTACAAACCGTGTTAATTCAGATGGAGCAAGATCTCAGAACCTGATATCTCAGAAGTGATAGTGGTAATAGAGGTCCCTGAAAAGTCAAATGGTGAAATGGGAATAAAAATCAGTCTATTTAGTCTTTAGTGTTAGAATGGCCCTTGCTAAAAGGGTGCTGTGATCCTATGTCCTCCCTAAAATTCACTGAAACCTAATCCCCAATGTGATAGTTTTAAGAGGTTGGGGCTTTTGGGGAATGATTAGGTCACGAGAATGGAGCAGTCATGAATGAGACACGTCATTAAAAGAGGCCTGAGGGAGCTTGTTCACTCCTTGAACCGTGTGAGGACGCAGCAAGAGCATGCCATCTCTGGAGCAGAGTGAGTTCTCATCAGCTACCAAATATGCTGGCATCCTGGTCTTAGACTTCCCAGTTTCTAGAATTATAAGCAATAAATTTCTATTTTTTATAAGTTGCCCAGTCTAAGGTACCTTGTTATAACAGCCCAAATAAACTGAAGACACAGCACTACAATGAAATCCATGAAAAAGTCAGTATACCAAAAGAAAAAAAAATAATGTTGAGTATAAGACTGTTGTATAAACAACAACAAAAACAGTTGGAAAGAATATAACAGCTTTTCACAAGAATAAAATTAATATTAAGACCTCCCTCGTATCCTTCAATATTTAACCCAAAATATGTTTAATTGTGAAGTTTACCAGACTTCTATGCCTGCACAGGGATATTGGTGGAAACCGTCAGGCTATCAACAGTGCAGCAGAATAAATTCATAAATTTTACATTTTACAAGAACATGTGAATATCTTTGATATGTAGCTGAAAATCATTTTTGAAGAGAACGGGGTTAGGTGAAAGGAAATGAGGGCCAACTGTAGTCATAATTTCACTGACTTGACTTCTGTCTATTCTAGAGTCACAACCTGGCCTGTTGTTTATGCCAGTCATTCACTGGAAACACAGGTTAGAAAAATCGTATGAAAACTGTACTACCCTGAAAGCGCTCCTCTCACTGTATGGAATGGCAATTCTATCTAAGCAAGACTGTGTGGAAAGCACAGTTGTGCTTTGGAATGTCCATACACAACTCCAGAAATACAATGTGCTACATGGAATGTGCCCATTTTCATCAGGCCTTCGGAAATCATTTTGCTTAATAATCTGTAGAGTTGGCTACTTTCCATCAGACCTCACTTGCTGTTCCCCTTATCTAATATGTATAACATGAGGAAGAGTTTACCCATTTTATGATGGACTTTTAGCAAACATTTGAGTCCTATAAGAGGAATACAAGTGATTCTTATTTGATCAATGTGGAACTTGACAGATATGTCAACTTCATGTTAGAGGAGTAACAGTTTATTATCTGGAAAATAGCTGCTCTCATTATTTACATGTATTTTATAACTGTTCTTCTGGGCACCTTGAATTAGTAAATAATTCTAAGAATTTATGTAGCTGAGGATCATCCATGATTCTTTTTCTCAATTAATCTAAAAGTTATATGTATACCTTAACAGGGACTCCAGTGTCCTTGCTCTGAACGCTAACTCTCTGGAAGTGATTTTCCTTGTTTCCCCTTTTTCCCTTTCTTCTTTTCTTCTTTATCTCCTCTGTCATTAGGGATAAAAATTAAAACCAAATAACTGTTGGATTTTTAAATGCGGCAACTGCAAGACAAAAATGGAGTGCTATTGCTCTTCCCATTTTAAAATTATGACTATTTTCAGTTCTAATGATCAAAGTCTTTATTTAGAAAGTCTATGACTGATTTTAAGTGGTACCTTATTTTCCATGCACCTTTCCTTTTTGTAAGAATGAAGCAGAGGTGACTGAGGCATCCTCTAATGGCTGCGTCTCTGCTGTTGTCATCTCATTTCTCATTGACACATAGGAATTGGAGCTCAAGTTGCCCAGCCCACACAAACTCACTATGTCAGAATCTGGGTACAATTTCTGTACCTTATTTTTAAAATACTACTTTTTAAAAGGTTGAAAACTTTCTAATGAATAAGGGTATCATTTGAGAACCAAAAGTTACCCCGGTGCAGATTTGGAAATTCTGTAAACAGGGGACAGTCTCTTTGGTATCCAGTGGATGCCCTTTCCAGTGGTGTGCTTAGACACACTTAACTGTTGTCTCTCTGAGGGGAAAAACAATCTGATTTGTAGCATTGACTGATTTCCCTGGTGTAAATACTGTCATAATGGCCAATTTCAAGTTACCAATATAATATCAGTAACCATGGAATTGGGAATAGATGTGCCATAGCCTACCAATGTATTTCATGATACAGACACAGTAGATTTATATAACCTCAAAAAATAGATAATAGTAAAATATAGTAAAACAATAAGAAAGTGATGAGTTTTTTAATATTTATTGCTTTTGTTTTCAGTATAACTTATTTAATTGTAGGTTTATATAATTTAATTTTTTAAAAATAAAACTGTTTAAACATTGGCTCACAACATTATTCAAAAGTTAACAATTGGGCCCGGGGCAGTGGCTCACATCTGTAATCCCAATACTTTGAAGAAAGTCTCAGTGGGTGATGACACTGAGGCAGCAGATTGCCTGAGCCCAGGACTTTGAGATCAGCCTGGGCGACATGGTGAAACCCTGTCTCTACAAAAATTACCTGGGCATGGTGGTATGTGCCTGTAGTCCCAGCTACTCAGGAGGCTGAGATGGCAGAATTTCTTGAGCTGAAGAAGTTGAGGCTGCAGTGAGCTATTATGCCACTGTGCCCCCGCCTAGGCTACGTAGTGAGACTCTGTCTCAAAAAAAAGAAAGAAAAACCAGTTAACAAGTGGTTTTTGCAGGCTGGTACTAGGCAGCTTCAGCATCCCACTGACACTTTCTCTTTCTTGCAATGTCTGTTTCTTCTCAATATTCAGTGGTTGAAGATGGGGGAAGATAAGGAAATAAATGTATTGGGCATTAATGTGTTTGAAGCACTGTGCTTAGTAATTTGTATATCTTAACAAAAAATAGAATACTATTTATTGAGCACTTATTATAGGCCAGAATCAACACTATGCATTTTAAACAATTTACCTTACTTTAAATTTAAATCTATGAAGTAGACATTAACATGCTTTTTACTTATAAAGAGCCTAAGGCTCATAGAGAGAAAGAAACTTCCCCAAGGCTTCCTCAACATCTAATAGGTGAGGAAGTCAGAATCAATATTCCAGTGTATTAGACTTGACATTCCTGTCTTGTTATTCATCCTCATAGTAACTTGGTGAGAAAGATTTTACTATTACTTTTTACAGATGGTGGAAACTGAGATTACGGAATATTTTCAAGGGCACATAGACGATAGATGTGGAAGACTGTCCACTTTCAAGGTCTATCTCCTGTCTACTACAATATGTTCTCTATCTCAACCTCAATATTCTCCTTTTATTTCAGCATGGAAATGATTTGATTTACTGGGTTACATTTAAGTTTTAGAATTGAGGCGTTACCTCCTCAATGGAAGAACTTGTAAATTAAAATAAATCAAAAGTAGAGGACAATGCTCAAGACAAAACAATAGATCCATTACCATGAATTGTCAACCAACAGCTGAGACAGAAGAGGTCGTATTTTTTATAGCTTGGGCCTCCTAATACTTTTTCAGCAATATTCTTAATTCCATTCACATAAGACATAAGTCACTACTCAATATTTGAAACCAATAGTTGCACC
>NW_012108831.1:879440-891629 GCF_000951045.1 Mandrillus leucophaeus
TGCTGTAATAAATTATATTTTTTAATGCTTTCTGCATAATTTGTGCCTGGTAGTCTGACTACAGGGTGTGGGGAAAAGAAAGAGATTAGACTGTTACTGTGTCTATATAGAAAGAAGTAGACATAGAGACTATTTTGTTCTGTATTTGAGATGCTGTTAATCTGTGACTTTACCCCCAACTTTGTCCTTGCAAGAGACATGTGCTGTGGTGACTCAAGGTTTAATGGATTTTGGGATGTGCAGGGTGTGCTTTGTTAAATAAGTGCCTGAAGGCAGTATGCTTGTGAAAAGTCATCACCATTCTCTTAATCTCAAGTACTTAGGGAAACGTACACTGCGGAAGGTCGCAGGGACCTCTGCCTAGGAAAGCTAGGTATTGTCCAAGGTCTCTCCCCATGTGATAGTCTGAAATATGGCCTCGTGGGAAGGGAAAGACCTGATTGTCCCTCAGCCTGACACCCGTGAAGGGTCTGTGCTGAGGAGGACTAGTATAAGAGGAAAGAAAGCCTCTTGGCAGTTGAGATAGAGAAAAGCATCTGTCTCCTGCCAGTCCCTGGGCAATGGAACATCTCGGTGTAAAACCCGATTGTATGTTCTGTTTACTGAGAAAGGAGAAAACCGCCTTAGGGCTGAAGGTGGGGTGTGCTAGCGGCAATACTGCTCTTTATGCACTAAAAATGTTTGTGGAGATATTTGCATATGCATATCAAGGCACAGCACTTTTCCTTAAACTTATTCATGTCACAGAGATATTTATTCATATGTCTTACTGCTGACCTTCTCCCTGCGATGATCCTATTATCCTGCAACTTCCCTTTTTCTAAGATGGTAAAAATAATGATCAATAAATACTGAAAGAACTCAGAGACTGGAGCCCCCGCGGGTCATTTGTATGCTGAGCGCCAGTCCCCTGGGCCCACTTTTTCTTTCTCTAAACTTTGTCTCTGTGTCTCATTTCTTTTCTCAAGTCTCTCGTTCCACCTAACAAGAAACACCCACAAATGTGGAGGGGCAAGCCACCCCTTCAACAGGGAAAGCAGACCGCTGTGTTTGATTGATACTGACAAGGCTTTTTATAACAGAAAGAATACCTGGTATGAAGAACTCTTTATCGTTATATACTTATCCCCGAATTTCCACAATTTGAATTTACAAGTAGTGAATTTGTTAATGAGTTAACAAACAGGAACACCCTTTGCGGAAGCGCCTTCCTAAAGTCCACATGTTGCCTGATAGTAGTGTTTTACCAGTATGTTTCCACATGCGGGAGGGGTGATTCTGGAATGTGCAGAGTCGCCTCTGTCTTCTGAACTGGAGGCCTTGAACTATTTCAAATGCTTTCCATAAGCTCCTCATGATCCACTGAGCAGAGACCAGAAGATTAAATTTGACATTAGGATGAAGAAACCCTTTTATCTTAAAGATTCATTAATACAAAAGAGTGGATGGAAGTCTCCTAAAAATGTAAGAAAGATCAACAAGGAAATAAGTATTTTAAAACTTATATTTGCAAGATAGAAATTTGCATGCAAGATGCAAAATGGAGCTATGCACCTAATTGGTGTAAAAGTAAACCAACGTATGTAAACTAATTCCATTCTTGCAATTAGTGGTATGAAATATGATTACATCTTTCTCACAGTAACTTCAATAATTTCCTTACTTATATAGTAACCAGCTGTCTGGTAAGGTATGCAAACAGTATGGAAGGAAAAACTGGGAAGGAGAACACAGGACCAGAGATGGCCCTTTGTAGGAAATAGGGTGAGCCCTGACACTTGGAACCCCTTTCTGTGGTGAAAATCTTGGCCTCTGTTGTGGGTTATTACATTTTTCAAGCTTTCCAGAGACTAAAGATGGCAGAAATCGTGTAATTTTCACTTAACTTAGATAATCTAGAAGAGTTTCTTCCATACTGTAGTATGTGTACTGAAAATAGAAATAGAAATATAAAAATTGAAATACTCTAGAGATACAGTATATCATTCTTCTATTTTCATCTGTTCCATTATCATTTTCCCCTCCCCTATTGCTTCTGAAATAGGAAGAAAAAGGTCAGCAGAAAACTCCATGCAGGCTGTGTGCACAGCACCTTCAGAGAGCTCCAGCTTTCAGAGAGAGAGGCCATCAGCTCTAGGCACATCTAAGACCAGATGTGTCCACACCCACCTGGAAAGATCGCATGTGTATTAAGAGTCAAGATACCCACTTTTTTGCTGGATGTGCAGGAGATATTGAAGAGGAAGTGAAGAAGAGGCCACACTTCTGAGGTTCTTGTACTTCTGGTCATGGAGGAGCTTGGCTAACACTGTTAGCCAAGGTAGGAGTGACAATTCTTTAGTTTTATAAATGTCAATAAAGAGGCAAGACATGGGCATTCATTTTATTTTTTGTTATTTTAGATTTAATTTAATTTAGCAGTGCCGACCTAAAATATTTAATATGGATTTAGATGTGATTGCTACACATGGATTTCAACTATAGTGATGTAATTCTGTAGCCAAAATTTCCATGTCAGTTTCCTGTTTCCTGATGCCCACACCTCAATTATGGCAAAGTTGCCATCTTCCTAGTTTGGCATTTCAGGAATGCGTTTTGAGAGTAATTCCTGAGACAAGTTTAGAATCAACTCCTCTCCTTCTGCAGAGAAAGAGAACTGATAGGACATGTGTGTGTGTATACACAGAGAGACAGAGAGGTTTATTTTAAGCAATTGGCTCACATGACTGTGGAGGCTGGCAAGTCAAAAATCTAACAAGGTGGGCCAGCAGGTGAGAGACTCAAGGAAGTTTTGATATTCCAGTTCAAGAGTAAATGCCATTTGCTGGCAGAATTCACTCTTTTTAGGAGACCTCAGTTTTTCTCTCTTAAGGCCTTCAACTAATTGAAAGAAGCTCACCCACATTATGGGGGTAATCTGCTTTACTCAAAGCCTGTTGATTAAATGTTACCCTCATCTAAAAAATAATTTTACAGAAACGTTTAGAATAAGGTTTGATCAAATATCTGGGTATTGTGGCCTAGATAAAGGCACACATAAAATCACACCTTCCAATAATGTGCCAGTGCTCAATCGCCTGTGTCAAATCACTTTTTAAAAAATAGCTAGTAGTATCTTTTCCCTGAAACAAAATTCTAACCATTGTAGTAGTAAATACCAAAAATGATCGCATGTAATAGTTCTTCAAAGATAAGAATCTGGGGTTGATGACTTTGTTTGAGTTTAAAGGCAATGAGGTTCTAGTTAACAACTAGGAGCCTATTGTCTTCATCACCTGGGGCTGCTATAATTAATACCATGAATGGATACCTTAAAAAGCAAATATTTTATTTCTCACAGTTTTGGAGGCGGAGGAGTCCAGGATGAAGGTGCCAGTAGATTTGGTGTCTGGTGAGAGTCCTCTCCCTGATTTGCAGATGGTCACCTTCTTGCTGTATTCTCACATGGCAGAGAGAAAAAAAGAAAGAGAGAGAGAGAGCACATGTGTCTGATGACATGTCTTAAAATGACACTAATCCCATTCATGAAGGCTGTAACCTCATGACCTCATGACCTCCCAAAGGCCTCACCTCCAAATACCATTACACTGGGGATTGGGGATTTATTGTTTTGAATTTGGAGGAGATGCAAACATTAAGTCCATAGCATTCTACCCTTGCCCCCACAATTTATGTATTTCTTATATTAAAAATGCATTTATTTCATCTCAATGGCCCCAGAGGTCTTCACTCATTCCAGCATCTACTCAAGTCTAAACTCCAATGTTTCATCTAAATATCAACTAAATCAGATACAGGTAAGACATAGGGTATGATTCATCCTGAAAGAGTAGAATTTTCAAATTGAAATGGTGATATTTGGGAGGATTTAAATAACTCCAAGTACTCTAAATCTCAACCTTCACTATGTTTCCTTGCAATCTGAAACATTCTTTATTTTCCTGTTTTACAAGGCCAGTTCTGACTAGCTTGAAAATACTGCAATGACTTCTTTTTTGCAATACAGTGTCAAATCTTCTCCTCTCCCAATCCCACCATTTTAAATTGCTTCCAAACTTAGAATCAGAATCACATCTCAGCTTTTTCCAGGCAGCCAAATAAAATGTTTAGCCTGGAGGAAGAACATTTAAATGCCACAGATTTTGAAAGATTTTTTAGATGTACATCAGCAAATATCTGGAGAATCTTCATGAAAATGGATTTTGAGAGTGATATGATAAAAAAAAAAGGAGAAAATATTTTAGATCAGCATGAATTTTTAAGATGTATGAAATTACTAGAAATTCTGAATTTGATACGCTGGCTCAAGAAGCTGAATATAGTTCTAATTTCTGCTCAATGTTTTATTTAAAACTTTATCTCAAGAGTAGTATCTTAGTTAATTCAGGCTGCTATAACAAAATACTATAGGCTGGGTAGCTTATAAACAAAATTATTTTATTTCTCACAGTTCTGGAGACTGGGAAGTCTAAGATCAAGGTGGCACTGAATCTACTGGTGTATCCCCTGGTGAGGCACATTTTCTGGTTCATAGATGTCACCTTCTCATTGTGTCCTTATATGATGGAAAGGACAAGAGGTCTCTCTTGGGCCTCATTTATAAGAGCACTAATTCCATTCATAAGAACTCTACCCCATGACCTCATCATCTCCCAAAGGCCCATCTCCCAATACCACTACCTTGGGGGTGAGAATTTCACCAGAGGAATTTTGGGGGCACAAAAACATTCAGATTATATCAGGTGGCATATATTGAATGAAGTTGAAATGTCATAAATTCCTTGGTAAAATTTAGAAAAGACAATCTAAAGAGTCAGGGAGACAGGGATTTTGATTTGAAATAAACATGTCAAAATATCTCCTGACTTTGTCCTCTGAAAAGAATTCATCCCACAAAGGCATTGAGAAATACATCGGTAATAGAAGCAACAGACACAATGATTGTCATATGGAGATGAGAATTGAAGATAAGAATTAAGGTGAGAGATGCTATAAATGGAATGAAACATCATATTTCTTTGAGAATGATAAGATCCTGAACGAAAACAAGAAGCATCACTGCACCAATGGAAGTATGGTGAGTAGGGACAGACTGGTCATCAGAATGGTTTTACCTACAGGCATTTGGGGAGTGGCTATTTAATTGAACATTCCAAGTACAGATCGCATACAGAGTCCACTATGTTTCTACATAATCTGTATAACTAAAACAAAATAAAGCAAAACAAATGGACAAAAACTTTAGGTAGGTTGAACAAAAACCTGATTTAAATCACCATAATGTGAGATCATCGTCTCTGAACTACTGCTGAGACCTAAGTAAGTTTACAGTACAAGTATACCTGGAATGATTGAGAGGCCGAGTATCACTGGGGAATGATATCGTGATGATTTCTCCAGTATGAACTACAAACTTTCTTCCTAGTCTTCCCTGAAGAGAACTACAGCTATTTACAAAGGTCATTGCGCATTGGAGAAAGGAAAATCTTCAAACATTTTGGGGATTATTGTTCACTGGCTCTGAATTAATTCTAACTCTGGAGGAACCAGAATGCCATTATGGTCTATTTGTAAGTCCTCTGTAAGTGAGGACTTACAGAGATCAGATTATAAATGGAATGTATCTTCCAATAGGCTCTGTAGATCCATAACCAAAATTCATAGGTCAGGGAACAAACAGATTTCCCTAAAGAGAAATTAGAAGGGATGCCTGTCCCTGTTACACCTAATGTCCACTGACAAAATGTTCGTTTCTATCATTTTGGCTTTTGGCTATGTTGTTTTGGATATTTCAGCACTCAAGAGATCAGGGTACACAACCATAGCTAGTTTAATTAGGGGCCGAAATAAGCAACTGCCATTTTTTCACCAAACAGTGGGCATAAAAGTCAATTATTTCGTTAGCTGAAGTGAATGGTTCTGATTATTATAGGGAGAGGGGGTTGCTGCTAACCAATGGGGTCCTCTGAGGCACCTCCTGTACTGTCATATCCAGGAGTAAAAGATGATGGAAAGCAACAGCAATTTAATATAGCAGAATCACTGAAGGTTCAGACACTTCACAAATGAAGGTTTCAGTCCCACAAGATATACACTAGGAATGTCAAATCATTCCACAGCTGCAAAGAATATGGTGTAAATAATGGTAAAGGAAATTAAAAATGCTATC
The DNA here is from genome assembly GCF_000951045.1 of Mandrillus leucophaeus. Lineage (NCBI taxonomy): Eukaryota > Metazoa > Chordata > Mammalia > Primates > Cercopithecidae > Mandrillus > Mandrillus leucophaeus. Next base: position 885,610 of record NW_012108831.1, read on the forward strand.
TTCTGCCTTGTAGAAATAAGTACTATAGTAGCTAGCCATATTTATGCACGTATGAATTGGTATATTTAATACTAATGTTTCCTTCTTTCTTTACCCTTCCATTTCATATAGGTTTTGTTGTGTTGTTGGTGGCTAACTTTATAATTCACATGTAAGTTACAGGCTATCAAAAGAAGATTGTGATTGAAATGGGAAAGAAATGATGATGTTTTAGTATAATAACTGAAGTGGTAAAGGCCAATCTCCCCTTTACAGAAGTAGCTGAAGACTCATTATGTTTTGGATAGTACAGTCAGCCCTCCCTATTCATGGGTTGCACATCTGTGTATTCAACAAAGTGTAGATTGAAAATATTCTTTAAAAATAAGTTTAAAAATTATAATACAATAGTAAAAGATAATACAAATTTTAAAATGTGTTATAGTCATTTTATGGAGTCCCAAATGTTTTGAAGACTTTATTTGTACTTTTCTATTCTTTTCTCCTTATTTTTGTCTGACTGCATTATTTCAAAAGAACTGTCTTCAAGTTCTGAGATTTTGTTCTGCTTGGTCCAGTCTATTATTGAAGCTTTCTAATGTATTTTGTATTTCCTTCAATGAATTTTTTAATTCCAAAACTTGTTATTTTTCAAAGATATTTATCTCCTTGGTAAATTTCTCATTCATATCCTGAATTGATTTTATGATTTCTTTGTATTGGTTTTCATATTTCTCTTGCATCTCATTGAGCCTCTTGAAAATCAATATTTTGAATCCTTTTCTGGTATTTGGAGGATTTCTTTTTGTTTGGGATCTGTTGCTGGACAATTGTTGTAGTCCTTTGGCAGTGGCATATATCCTTGCTTTTTTATACTTCCTGTATCTTTCTGTTGCTATCTCTGCATCTGATGTAACAGTCCCTTCTTCCAATTATTTAACAATTTCTCTGAAAGGACAGGATTTTTATGCTGAAGATGTATATTTGTTGTTGATTGAGTAGGATGTTTTGGGTTTGATTTTGGGTGCCTATAGTAGTATAGTCTCTGCATGATTTTTTCAGCAGTACACAATCAGTTGTATCTGTGATTTCCTTGGTGGCTTAGCATTTGGTTATTAGTTGAGTCCGTGGTGAAGTTTTGCTGGGGACTAGGACGCCGGGTATGCCAGTCTTCAGTTCACAGTGGTGGCAGCATTGGGCTGAATGTGCCTGTTTTTAGGTCCTAGAGTGGCTGGTGTTGGGACTGGTGTTAACGGATGCTGAAAGACCAACTTTGGGACCTGCAGGTGGCTTACTCGGATACTGGTAGTGGCAGCAGTGGACTGGCTATGCAGGTGAGTTCTCAGGCTTCCAGGGCAGCTGATGTGATGTGGGTGATTACATAGCAGTGGTGGAGCAATCTACTGGAACCCAAGCAGTTCATGCTTGCATTGCTGGTGATTGCAATAGGCTGGGCAGGCTAGTCCCCTGGCCTGCTGGTAGTGTATGCAGGTGGGTGTCATATTGGTAGGTTGGGTCAGCCCAACCTCAGAACCTGACAGGAGTGATCAGGTGCCAGTGGTGATGAACCAGACTAGACCTAGGAGAGGAAAGAATTTCAGAATTTGAAGAGAGGTCTTTCAAAATAATCCAGTCAGACCAAATGTTTAAAAGAATAAAAAGAATGAACAAAGCATTTGAGACATTTGGGACTACAAGGAAACACTGATGGAAGAAATTGTAGATGACACAAACAAATGAAAAAACATCCCATGTTCATGGATTAGAAGAATTAATATTGTTAAAATGACTATACTGCCCAAAGCAATCTACAGAGTCAGTACAATCTCTGTCAAAATACCAGTCATTTTTCACATAATTAGAAAAAACTATCTATAATTTATTTGGAATAAAAAAGAGCTCAAATAGCCAAGGCAATCTTAAGTAAAAATAATAAAACTGGAGGCATCACATTACCTCACTTCAAATTATAGTACAAGGCTATAGTAACCAAAATAGCATGGTACTGGTATAAATATATGCACATAGGTCAATGGAACAGAATAGAGAACCCAGAAATAAAGTCACAAATCTAGAGATAGTTGATCTCTGACAAAATCAACAAGAACATACTCTGGGGACAAGACACCCTTTTCAGTGAATAGTGCTGGGAAAATTTGATTGCCATATGCAGAAAAATGGAACTATCTACCACCACACACAAGAATCAACTCAAGATGGATGAAATACTTAGTTGCAAGAGCTGAAACTATAAAAATACTACAAGAAAACCTAGGAAAAACCCTTCTGCACATTGGGATAGGCAGAAAATTTATGACTAAGGCATCAAAAGCATAGACATCAGAAACAAAAATAGGCAAATGGGGCATACTTAAACTAAAAATCTTTTGTACAGCAAAAGAAATAATCAACAGAGTGAACAAAGAACCTGCAGAATGAGAGAAAATATTAGCAAACTGTGCATCTGGCAGGGATTTAATATACAGAATTTACAAAGAACTTAAGCAATTCAACAACAACAAAACTCCCAGTAAAAAGCTGAAAAAGGATATGCATAGACATTTTTCGAAAGAAGACATGTGAATGGCCAACAGGCATATGAAAAAATATCAAACATCACTAATCATCAGAGAAATGCTAATTAAAATAACAATTAGCCATCATCTTACACCAATCAGAATGGCTGTTACTAAAAAGATAAAAATAACATATTGGTGAGGCAGCAGAGAAAAGGGAAGTCTCATACACTCTTCCTGGGAATGTCAATTAATATAACCTCAACGGAAAATGCTATGAAGATTTCTCAAAAATATACAAATAGACCTACCATTCTATCCAACTTTCCTTCTACTGGGCATTAACCCAAAGAAAAAGAGATCATTATATGAAAACAATACTTGCACTCATATGTCTATCACATCACTATTTACAATAGCAAAGATATTAAATCAACACAAGTGTCTAACAACAGATGATTGGATAAATAAAATGTGTTACATATACACAATGGAATACTATACAGCTATAAACAAGAATGAAATCATGTCTTTTGGAGCAACATGGATGGAACTGGAGGCCATTATCTTAAGTGAAACAAGTCAGACATAGAAAGACAAATATCACACATTTTCACTTACAAGTGTTAGCTAAATAATATGTACACAAGGATGTAGAGTGTGGAATGATAGACAATGGAGACACAGAAAGGTAAGGGGATGGAAGTGTTGTGGATAATGAGAGATTACTTAATGGGTACAGTGTGCATTATTTGCATAGTGGATACTCTAAATACTCTGAATCCATCACTATGCAATCTATGCATGTAACAAAATTATACTCATATTCTATACATTTATACAAAAAGTATAAATATCTACTATGGTAAAAATTAAAACTAAAAATAAAAAATATAGTATCTGCAATTTACATAGCAAATACAATGCATTAAGTATTGTAAATGATCTAGAGATTATTTAAATTGTAAAGAAGGGTGTGCATAGGTTATATGCAAATACTACACTATTTCATATAAAAGCCTTGAGCGTTTACGGATTTTGGTATCTTTGGGGTTCCTGGAACCAATCCCCCTTGGATACTGAGTGATGACTCTAGTTGGTTGAACACCAACTACAGTGTATTTGTTGAGTGTATTTGTTGAATGTATTTGTTGTTATACTTGTTGTTTGAATGCTTAAGTGAATGGAAGGGTGAATATGAAACATTCTAGCACTAAAAATTCAATTAATCCACCTTCTAATCTACTGTCCTATAACTCAGGGCCTAAAAAGTTAAAAACTGTATTTCCCAGACTCTCTTCCAGCTAGGTCTTGGAATGTGATTTAGATTTTTTTTTCAATCAACTTTTAAGTTCAGAAGTACATGTGCAAGATGTGCAGGTTTGTTACACAAGTAAACGTGTGCCATGTGGTTTGCTGCACAGATCAACCCGCCACCCAGGTTTTAAGCCCAGCACCCATTAGCTGTTCTTCTTGATGCTCTCCCTCCCCTAACCCCGACCCCAGCAGGCTCCAGTGTGCCCATGTGTTCTCATTGTTCAGCTCCCACTAATAAATGAGAACATGCAGTGTTTGGTTTTCTGGTCTTGCGTTAGTTTGCTGATGATAATAGCTTCCAACTCTTTCCATGTCCCTGCAAAAGACATGATCTCATTGCTTTTTATGGCTGCATGGTATCCCATGGTATATATGTACCACATTTTTAATCCAGTCCACTGCTGATGGGCATTTGGGTTGACTCCATATCTTTGTTATTGTGAATAGTACTGCAATGAACACACATGCATGTATCTTTATAATAGAATGATTTATATTCCTTTGGATATATACCTAGTAGTGAGATTGCTGGATCAAATGATATTTCTGCTTCTATATCTTTGAGGAGTCACCACACTGTCTCCCACAATGGTTGAACTAATTTACATTCCCACCAACAGTGTAGAAGTGCTCCCTTTTCTATGCAACCTTGCCAGCATATGTTGTTTCTTCACTTTTTAATGATAGCCATTCTGATGGGTGTGAGATGGTATCTCATTGTGGCTTTGATTTGCGTTTCTCTACTGATCAGTGATACTGAGCTTTTTTTCATATGTAAAAAGAACACAGCTGAAGGCATCTTGCTGCCCAACTTCAAACTATATTACAAGGCTACATTAACCAAAACAGCATAGTACTGGTACAAAAACAGACACATAGACCATTGGAACAGAATAGACAACTCAGAAATAAGACCACACAGCCACAACCATCTGATCTTCAACAAACCTGACAAAATCAAGCAATGGGGAAAGGATTCCCTTTTAAATAAATGGTGCTGGGAGAACTGACTAGCCATATGCAAAAAAATGGAAACTGGACCCCTTCCTTAACTTTATACAAAAATTAACTCAAGATGGATTAAAGACTTAAATGCAAAACCCAAAACTATAAAAATCTAGAAGAAAATCTAGGCAATATCATTCAGGACATAGGTATGGTCAAAGATTTCATGACGAAAACCCCAAAAGCAATTGCAACAAAAGCAGAAAATTGACAAATGGAATCTAACTAAATTAAAGAGCTTCAGCACAGCAAAAAAAAACTATCATCAGAGTGAACAGACAACCTACAGAATGGGAGAAAATGTTTGTAATCTATGCATCTGACAAAGGTTTAATATCCAGCATCCATAAGAAACTTAAATTTACAAGAAAAAATAACAAACAACCTTATTAAAAAGTGGGCAAAGGACATGAATAGATTTTTAAAATCATTTGGACTCTCAGAATATTTGGAAGCGGAAGTAAGAGAAAGGATGCACTTCTGAGGTTTTTGCTGTAGAGGCTCTGACTTTCTCACAAGCAATGTTAATAAAATTCCCACTGTCAAAAAATAAGCTTCATGGGTTGTAGAGACTTGGCATCCATTTTCCTCCCAGTGTAGACCCAACAGTTGTCACATGACTCTGGACACTATAGTCATGTCAGGAGCTTCTTGGTGCCTGCCGCAGCTACAGTGGTATTTCTAAACTTCAAAGTTCTCTGGTTGGCTACTCAATTTCCCCTCTTTGTCTTGTTAAGACTGCTCTGTTCCTGTAGCCCCAATCCAAAGCCAATTTTTGTAAGTAACTAATGCTGTATATGGACTCTCTTTCTACCTAAAATCTGTTACTGAATTCCTAATTGACCCTCAGATTACAGAATTACTTTATGAGCAAATGGTGCTCAGTTTTTGTGTGTGTGTGTTGTTTTTAACATAAACTACTTTAAACAAAGAGGATAAATCCCACACTATTATGACCACTTGCTGATGGCCACCACACTTTACTGAACTGGATGAGCTCATACTCAGAAATTGTCTGTGTTCCATAGTACCCTCACTAGGATCTCAAGAAAGCTCCTTGAATACTACAGGGTAATTAGAGGAATGATAATGTCCTGGAAAGTCTGACTTCAGGTTGAAAGATCACAAATCTGAAGCCCCTCCATCCAAAAGCACACATATACACACAAGAGTGCACACCCACCCACACACAGACAAGAGGGT
>NW_012108831.1:891679-895527 GCF_000951045.1 Mandrillus leucophaeus
ATCTAACTAAATTAAAGAGCTTCAGCACAGCAAAAAAAAACTATCATCAGAGTGAACAGACAACCTACAGAATGGGAGAAAATGTTTGTAATCTATGCATCTGACAAAGGTTTAATATCCAGCATCCATAAGAAACTTAAATTTACAAGAAAAAATAACAAACAACCTTATTAAAAAGTGGGCAAAGGACATGAATAGATTTTTAAAATCATTTGGACTCTCAGAATATTTGGAAGCGGAAGTAAGAGAAAGGATGCACTTCTGAGGTTTTTGCTGTAGAGGCTCTGACTTTCTCACAAGCAATGTTAATAAAATTCCCACTGTCAAAAAATAAGCTTCATGGGTTGTAGAGACTTGGCATCCATTTTCCTCCCAGTGTAGACCCAACAGTTGTCACATGACTCTGGACACTATAGTCATGTCAGGAGCTTCTTGGTGCCTGCCGCAGCTACAGTGGTATTTCTAAACTTCAAAGTTCTCTGGTTGGCTACTCAATTTCCCCTCTTTGTCTTGTTAAGACTGCTCTGTTCCTGTAGCCCCAATCCAAAGCCAATTTTTGTAAGTAACTAATGCTGTATATGGACTCTCTTTCTACCTAAAATCTGTTACTGAATTCCTAATTGACCCTCAGATTACAGAATTACTTTATGAGCAAATGGTGCTCAGTTTTTGTGTGTGTGTGTTGTTTTTAACATAAACTACTTTAAACAAAGAGGATAAATCCCACACTATTATGACCACTTGCTGATGGCCACCACACTTTACTGAACTGGATGAGCTCATACTCAGAAATTGTCTGTGTTCCATAGTACCCTCACTAGGATCTCAAGAAAGCTCCTTGAATACCACAGGGTAATTAGAGGAATGATAATGTCGTGGAAAGTCTGACTTCAGGTTGAAAGATCACAAATCTGAAGCCCCTCCATCCAAAAGCACACATATACACACAAGAGTGCACACCCACCCACACACAGACAAGAGGGTAGATAAGCAGTCCCTTGTCTGTCTCAGGAAGGAGAAACACCTTCAACTTCTTTACCCATATAACTGACACTCAATACAAGTTTATTCCTTGAAAATTTCCCAAATCAAAATTGAAATTATGGCAAAACGGGCAAACCTGTAGACTACATGTCTCCCTTATATGAAATAAAGTTTTATAGAATTGAAATGGAACAAAAATTTTGTAAATCAAAGAATCAACAGAAATATAATTCTTTCACAGTTATTTGACATTCTCCTATGTTTTTTTTTTAGCAACAAAATCCTAGATACATAAGCCAAACACAAAATTGAAATTAGGTGAGATTCTGAAATCTTAATTTGGGTGGCAACCATTTCCTTGAGAATGATGCTTGTACATCTGTACCTGTGTTCAGTGTGTGAAAGGAGATGTGTGGGCCTTTGGAACATAGTTTGGTGAGCTGCATAAACCTCTTCCTTCCCTATTCCTCTATGCTTTTTAAGCGTCCTTGACTCACAATGTCTGCAAGTAAGCTATCATTTTGGTGCCAGGTTTTAATATTACTTTTCCATATAGTAAAATTTTGCATGCTTAATGGGAGTCAAAGTCTTCTCTAGATTTTTCTTAGGGAGTTATGGCAAAACAAATTGAAATATTCAGAGAAAAATTAATTTAAAAATACTAGAATGAATAGATTAGTGCCAATGCGGCATTGATAAGATTTTTCTGGTGCCCTTGTGAGTAATGTTTGTGCTGAGGAAAGAACATGCAGAGCTTTTACTTTTGTTTAAAACATAAATATTTAACTCTTTTTAAAGTTTTAGATTTAAAAATCCAGTAATTCCTCAAGATTATAACTTTAACCTCCAAATGTTGTTACTCTATGTCTAGGAGATTTTAAACAATCACTTTGTTGAAAGGGTTCCCATTTCAAAAATTAGTTCAAAAATATAAAACTGCATTTTATAGCTCATTTTATTTTCAAGTTATCTTCTCTGAAATAAATAAAATTCCTTTTCAATTATACTTACATTCAAATTATATTTACAGAGCTAATCAACTTAAAAATATTTTGGAACCTTGCACTTTTACCAGTTTCAAAATAGTACATAAAATAGGGAAGATTTCCCCTTAAGGTCACAAGTCTTAATTAGTCACTCAATTATAGATTTGAATATGAATTTATGAGGCCATCACTCTAATGAGCAAGAATTCTGTTAAAAACTATTTAAAATTCCAAATATTTTCTCATTTTTGAATACAAAAATATTTACAGTATTATCTGGATTCTCTTAAACACTTTTATATTGTCTTAAATCTTTTTTCATTGAAAGATACTTCTGTAAAGCACAATTACCATCAAATTAACTGGGATGACTTTGGACCAATGGTTTTAGCGAAGATCTGGGGTCATCCAGGGTAATCCTTCTCCTTGATAACTGAGAAAACTAGTGTAATGTCTTCTCAGCCACTTGAGGTTATTAGCAATCAGAGTCTACTAGGGCACCTCATGGAATCTTGTTGACAGCCTGAACAATTTTATAGTTACTGTGCATGAATTCCATAATTTCAAGATGATGTGGTGGGGTTGTTCTGTGGCTTACTCTCCTATATTCAGGAAGTTAATTACATCATTTAACTGTGGTGTCAACACAAAACACCAATTCAGGTTTACTACACGTATTTATTTGGAGCATACAGTGGGTCTAACAGTGTCTAACAATGAAGACCTCTGAGCTTGACGGGATTCTTAATTCTCATAAATCAATTTCTTTAGTCTCACACAGACAGTATTGTCCAGTAACGTGAACTTATTCTTGTCCTTTGAACAAGTCATTTTGCTGTTTAGTGACCCAATTTGTGTGTATAAAAAGGAGGCATCTCCACTTGTCACCAACCTCACAGTATTATTAGAATTTATGAATAATGTCCCAGAGAATTCCCATCAAGAGAATTCTGTCCAAGAATAACATGCTGTGAGCTGTTAACAAGTCGCTTGTGAGAGGCTCAAAACTAATGGGAAGACCAATGTCTGAATAGTTGCTCAGTGACTTACTAGTGAGTGAACTTGGAAGAGTCCTTTAACCTTTCTGACCTCTTTTGCCTGGGAATTACCCTACCTGCTTCTTAGGAGTGCAATAAGGTACAGAAGATAGATTATATGTGAATGAACTTGCAATATGTGAACTGCTTTACTGAGGTGTGCTGTGTAGAACTATGAAATGATAAATTTCTACATTCTGTACCTGTACAACTAGCACCCGACTTCCCACAGCATTGATCCCAGTGCTCTGTATAGGTGAGAAAAGGTATTCAGGGCTCTAGATATCAGTACCAGAAAGACAAATTCCATACTAGCAGCTTTTACTAGTCTGCTCCAAAACAAAAGAGAGAGGGAGAGAATTCTAGTGCATATAAAATTGGACCTATGGTTCATATTTGTCTCTTCTGAAATAAAAAACTGAAGCAATTTCACAACTCTTAAGGCAATATTGTAAAAAAGTCCCTCAGCTAACAGCTAATAGTCTTGTTTTCCCCCAAAGCCACTCATTTATGCTTATTTTCTACCCTGATCCCTCATCCAAATCAATGTTTCAGAGAAGAGATCGAAAGGACAATGAGAAATACTAATTAAAATTTAATGTAAAGCCAGTAGGATCTAGGAACTGTTTTAAAAATACTATCTTGGACAAAATAAGGCTGCAAGTACTAAAAGACAGAAAGGAACAAGAATAATGAGAAAAATGAGTAATTTTTAAAACAAATTTAAAAGTGGCACAAAAAGCTGTGTTGAATGAAAGAAGTGATGGGCAAGAATTTGGGGATGAAGCTTGACAGTATTCCTGTGGTCCATCATGAAAAAACAAACACACACTGTAATTTT
>NW_012108831.1:895577-905860 GCF_000951045.1 Mandrillus leucophaeus
GCTTGTGAGAGGCTCAAAACTAATGGGAAGACCAATGTCTGAATAGTTGCTCAGTGACTTACTAGTGAGTGAACTTGGAAGAGTCCTTTAACCTTTCTGACCTCTTTTGCCTGGGAATTACCCTACCTGCTTCTTAGGAGTGCAATAAGGTACAGAAGATAGATTATATGTGAATGAACTTGCAATATGTGAACTGCTTTACTGAGGTGTGCTGTGTAGAACTATGAAATGATAAATTTCTACATTCTGTACCTGTACAACTAGCACCCGACTTCCCACAGCATTGATCCTAGTGCTCTGTATAGGTGAGAAAAGGTATTCAGGGCTCTAGATATCAGTACCAGAAAGACAAATTCCATACTAGCAGCTTTTACTAGTCTGCTCCAAAACAAAAGAGAGAGGGAGAGAATTCTGGTGCATATAAAATTGGACCTATGGTTCATATTTGTCTCTTCTGAAATAAAAAACTGAAGCAATTTCACAACTCTTAAGGCAATATTGTAAAAAAGTCCCTCAGCTAACAGCTAATAGTCTTGTTTTCCCCCAAAGCCACTCATTTATGCTTATTTTCTACCCTGATCCCTCATCCAAATCAATGTTTCAGAGAAGAGATCGAAAGGACAATGAGAAATACTAATTAAAATTTAATGTAAAGCCAGTAGGATCTAGGAACTGTTTTAAAAATACTATCTTGGACAAAATAAGGCTGCAAGTACTAAAAGACAGAAAGGAACAAGAATAATGAGAAAAATGAGTAATTTTTAAAACAAATTTAAAAGTGGCACAAAAAGCTGTGTTGAATGAAAGAAGTGATGGGCAAGAATTTGGGGATGAAGCTTGACAGTATTCCTGTGGTCCATCCTGAAAAAACAAACACACACTGTAATTTTATGAAATTATGCTTTAGTGGGATTGAATATCTTTGATCACAGCATCACTTGAATATTCCCTTAGCAAATCACATTCCTTGAAACAAAATGATACCACAGTTAAAAACCTGATGGCTCAGTTATATCATGAAGTGGAAAATTCTTGATATTTTATCTCTCTCCTTATATTAGTGTGGTAAACATGTGTCAGAGTTTGAATTAAGTTTAAAAGGATAGTGTGATGGGATTCTTAAATTCTGATTCTCAGCTTTATTACTGACGTTCACGAAAATGAACTCAATTTTATTAAAAAACAAAAAAATAATGTACTTAAAAACAAAATGATCAGCTTTCAAATTAACTAAAAATCAGCTGGCAACTCAGGATTTTAAAATATGAACTTGCGAATATCTCAGAAAGTTTATGGAAAAACTTTGTCTCTCAGGATTGTGGCAGAAAATACAGCGGTTATAATATGCCACACACTGACTATGAATTTCAATGTGCTACTTTAAAATAAAAGAAATAAGAAAGATACATTATTTGTTCATTTAAATATTACTTAAGACTTAAGAGTACTATGTGTTTTGTCTGTTGGGAGTCTTACAACTTAGACATACATGTAGAAAATTGATTAAAAGCCCAAGGCAAAAACAAAATAAAAACAATAAAAGATTAGAAGACAGGCCCTTTCAATACATATTTCAGAAGTTGTGGTTATTTAACTTGGATACAGAAACAGTGTTTTCATTTATGTGAATGAAGAAGAATGACAGTGGGTTCCATTTCCTCCAGACCTGCAAAAGAGGAAATAAGGAAGAAAGAAGGTTAGTTATGAAGAACTGTCTGCACATAAATTTTTAAAACACCACTAAGATTACCACAGGAAGGTGTGGGTTAGCTTTACTAAGGACCTTTACTTTCGGGAAGGAAACCATCTATCAGGGAGTTTATCATATAAAGCCAGGCCATGGTTTTCCTGAAATCTTTTTCCAACTGTATCTAGCCTTGAGAGAAATATTTCTCTTTCATAGGAAAATGTTCTGTACCTTGCTTCTCCCACTCCTTAACAGCACCCCCAAGAAGCTACTTCATGTCCAAGTAATTTGTGTATCACAGTATAATTAAAGTTTCATTAGTCACTAAATAGTCTTAATATTCTCCTTGCTCAGGGATGACTAGTCAAAGAAAATAAGTACTTAGGAATGAAACTGTTCTTCTTGGAAGGATATCCAATAAATACAATCATTCATTTCTAATGCATAGAGTGAGGCTTCAATTTCCATTGATCAAATTGAGTTGTTACTAGGAAACTGTCTTGTCTCTTGAATAAACTTTGCCAAGGTAGACTTTTCAAAGGACACAGGAGAAAGTTCAAGAGAAGAAAGGTTGGTAGCATAATTCTAGCTGTCTTCAAGGCCACAACATGTTATTTGGGATTCTGAATGCCAGCTCGGTATGACAGTGCACTCCACCCACTCTTGCCATATCAGCCTCCATGTCAATGTTGAACATATGGTCTTTCAGAGGAAGCTGCCTGCTCCAGCCTCAAAGTTTCCTTGTGTCTCCAAAGAACATTATGTTCTTGGGGAAAAAAGAAAATCATGTTAAAGTTCTAGTACCCAAAGCCATTTGGGCTTTGTTTACAAGCTTCACACCAGAACCATTTAAAAACTAATCCAGAACCAACTTTTGGTCAGCAGGTCCTATTTTTGTGGCGTTATAACTAGCAGCTCTGCAGAATATCAGTCTCTCCAAATATGTCACTGGTTCCAAGGATAATGTATAATTGGGTTAACCAAGAATCAAGAATATTATTCAGAATGATTTTAGAATTAATGTTTTTCTCTCTCTCTGTGTGTATTGATACTAAGAATTCAGGTAATTAAGAATTAATTGCAGGAGCTAGCATGGCATGGGGCCAACAGGAACTTTGTTTGAATAAGGGCTTACATACTGAGTGAGAGATAAGAATTTGTCTCTAAGCAGTTGGAGAACAAAAGTCAACTCTTGACCTCCCAGAGAGAATATTGGAGGAAATGTATGTTCATTGTAACTATAGAGAATCAAGGACCAGAAATTTGTCCAACACTCATTGGGGATGGACAAGAGAAAACAGGAGGTAGGGATGGTTAGGCGAATTAGCAAAGAGAATTACTTTGCATGCAGTAAGATGGGTTGTCAGTCAACTGATAATTCAATCCTAGACCCCCAATAAGGAGCTGATGGATATGAACTAAAAAAGCCTAATATACAGAGAGCTGGACTTCTAAGAGTGAGGTTTAAAACTAAGAGTAGGTTAGAACCTGTCATGAAAGATCTATTACTGGTAATAGATTATGACTTCAGTCAAGTGTTTGCTAGAAAGAGGCTGAAGAGCCTTGCCTCAGTGTGACAGGAGTAAGTATCATGGGAACAGGGTCAAAAATCAGAAAAGTGATAAGCTTTGATAACCTTGATGAATTAGCCATGGCCTTTTGGAGCACACATATTATACTCCTAAAGTCTCTTTCTCTGGAAAGAGGCAAAATTATGTGACTTGTAAAAATTTTCAAATTTATACAAGATATGAAAAAAGTATATATGTATGAACTTCTTGGTACCAACGGTGAAGCTTCAAAAATCCTCCACTCATGACCAAACTTCTTATATCTATAATTCCCATCCACCAATTCATCCTGAATTTTCAAGTAAATCCCAGATATCTTATCATTTAATCTATAAACACTTTAGTATCTCCAAAAAATAGGGTTTCTTCATTAAAACTTAAAAACGTTAACACAATAATATCACACTTAAAAATATTAGCAAAAAATCAAAGAAGAAAATTTTGAGGTAAGTGAAATTCAGGTTCCAGCAAATTCCCTAGAAAGTACTGAGCCAGACTACTGAATGTGAACATTAGTACAGTCTTGTATCCTTGGTTGATGGATCCTGAAAGTGAGAATATGGGGACACTTAGGAGGAGGACTCAGGTGTTTGCTTTAGGAACCCTGTTTCGAGAATGTTTTAGCAGTAATGGAATGAATTTACCTTTGGTGAAGAAGAGATAACAACCTTTGGTTTTCTACATGTAAAAGGAAACCAGTTTTAGTTTTGCTTTAGTAAGAAACTTTTTCCATGGACTTGGTGAGAAATAGAAACTGAAATATAAGCAAAGAATAAGCAAAGATGATATTGCTGTTAACTATAAAATAATAATAGGTGAATCCTCTCTAATAAGCTGAGTACAAAGTCTTTTAGAAAGTGCCCCCTCAAGAACACTTAGCTGTGTACATGTACATGGTACAGGATATGTCACATTTGGTAAGCCTGCAACCCATTTCAAGCAGAATGCAATAGACACCAGATCAACGAGAAGTCAATCCAGACAAATTCATCTGCTCAGGCTGCTGCAGCAAAGTGCCAGATTGGTGGGCTCAAACAACATACATTTATTTTCTTAAAGTTCTGGAGACTGGAAGTTGAAGATTATGGTGCTGACAGGATTAGTTTCTTGTGAGGCCTCTCCCCTTTGCCTGCGGACAGCCACCTTCTTGTGTCTTCACATGGCGTTTTCTCTGTGCATGTGCACTCTTGATGTCTCTTCCTCTTCTTATAAGGGCATCGGTCCTGATGGATTAGAGCTCCACCTTTATAACTTCATTTAAGTGTGATTATCTCCTTAAAAAAGTCTTATCTCTAAATACAGCCACACTGGGAGCTGGGGCTTTTTGTGGGGACACAGTTCAGTCCATAATACCATCTCAATCTAAAGCCCTAGAGGCAACCTGCAAAGAAAGCTGGTATAAGAACATGGTCTGTCAGCTTCCTTGTCTATAAAATGTGTATTAGAAAATATTGCAAGAATGAGGTAATTAGTGGAGAAGCTAAAGCTAGAAGGGCATGCAGGGAGTACAGCCACAAGTTTTTGAGAAATCCCATTTTTACTAACCTATTAAAACTTTTAAAACTCTGCTGGAAGTTAGTAGGAAAATGATAATTATTTTATAGATGATAAAAACTAAGGTTCAAAGAACTTGTTAGTTACCCAAAAGCCATATCTAATATGCGATACTGTATAGAAACAGTCCTGTCTCCAAGCATTTGTCAAAGTGTGCACCATTGGAAAGGCTTCAGAAGATCAGCAGACGGGCCTGCTCTAAAGAGGACCCTGATTTAGGCACTGGGGTAATCTTAGACGAACTGGTTCTTTTCGTCTGGTTCTGATTTGGAGTCAGTCAGCAACACTTAACACATCTATGTGATAGCCATTTATCTTCTCCATGGTTACCATCCCATTTGTTCCTGCTTATTAACCACTTTTTGAAAAGATTTGAATTAGTTCCACTCTCCCATTTCCAGTCGCAGATGTGCTGCCCTGGAGAAAGACTGATTAAAAGGCTGCTAGGTTCTCAATGTTCTAACTAAAGGACTAACCTAATTCAAACAATTCAAAAAGGTTTTTTTTTCTTGCAATCCTATTTCTAACTCATAACAGAAGCAAACGAATTTTAAACCAGTTTACTCATGAATGTCTATTATTCCTATTTTCCAAGTAACTTAAAATAGTTTCTGCTATTTCTAATTTCCAAATCGTTTAAAAGTTTTGTTTTCATTCCCATTACAATTTATTACAGGAATATTTTCCCTATAATACATGATCACTAGGGTTTATTATTTTATAGTTCTAAAAAGTTGAACCAAGTACCTTAGGTCCATTAATCCAAGTTAAGTGAATCAAAAACTTTTACCAGAACTTAAAAATTAATACCTGTCCTTCTCAACCATTAATTGCTATAATTGCTCTGATATAGTAGGCATACCCTGGCTTCCTAAGAAAATATTTCAGGATAGCAGACGTAATTGTACTTTTAATATTTATTATAAATTTTCCATATTACCTCAGAATAATTTCATGAGTTTATAGGTTGGTATTAATTTACATACCTCTATGAACTTCTTTTAATGTTCATGCTGGAAAATTAGGAAGAATTAAAAGCGTTACCCCCAAGAAAGAGAGTTTCCACTTCATTCGTTTTAAATATGTTTACAGTTCCCTGGAGTTGCAGAAATGCAATACATTTCACACCAGAGTTTGTAAATTTGACTAAGTTATTCATCTCATCAGTATGATACTTGTCACTGAAACATCAACTCAAACACCACCACCCTGGGCAATCTTATGAAACTTGGTGCAGATCAGTATGAAAATTTAATTAATTGGCTGCCAGTATGACCTGCAGTGTTGAATCGAACGTGTTTCTGGGATAATCAACTTCTATACTGTGAATTAATGCCAAATCCAATATCAAGTTTAGCCAACATGTTTGCCTTGGACATTTCTTTCTCATTAAGGCTTAGAAAAAGGACATAATTTTTAAAAATGGAAAATAATCAGGAAGTGAAAAGACAGATATTGAAATACCTGAAGACAACTTTACAGAAGAGTCAGACACCAAATAATAAAATAATCTTACTTAACAGTGAAATGGACAATCATATTTTCAGAATACTAAGAGTTGAATCATTTTGTAAACATGACCATCCACCTAAGGGTCTCTCTCTAAAATGCTGCAAACAGCAATCTGTTTAATTTTTAATATGAGCTGTTAGCAGGCAGAAACACTTTAATTCCAAGGTTATTATTACTTTGATAAAGCAGAACCAACTTCCAAGCTGAAATATTTTATTAAGAAAATATTTTACTTGGCTCATACTTCACAGTCCTATCTGTTGGAAGAACTTAGCAAAGTAAATGACAGAAAACTGGCTTCTTCCTTAATCGGTACCTGACAACAAGGATCTTCTTCACCTGTGACTACATCTTACCTCTATGGTAATAGTTCCTTTGGTACTATCTCAAAACCCAGAAATCAGGTTAATCTTATGAGAATGCTCAGGGACACATTTGTCATTTCACTCACAAGGGAAGCAGTTACTTTTTGAGGAGAAACCATGAAGAGATGCAAATGATTTTACCTTTCTGTATCTGGGCTTCATATTTATTTGTCTTTCACTGAGCCTATTGATAATGGTGCTTGAGCTTAAGTGTCCAATCTAACAGAAGAGATAGCTACATTTAAGTAAAAATGGAAGACTCCTGGCCTAGTGAGTCTAGGCCTACTATCTCCTCTGGGACACTTCTGTCCTTTGCACCAAGGGACCAACAGCTAGACTATGTCATGCACTTACCTTGGTAATATTGTCACAAGTTCAACGTTAAAGGAGAAATCGAGGATCATATTAAGTTTTCCTTGAAGGTAAGCAAGCTCTTTTACTCCTCAGTAAACCTTTGGATGCAAAATATCACATCTTTTTTTGAAATAATAAATTATTTGTATTTCAGCATCTTTGCTTTGTTAAAGTAGAATGCAGAAACCCTGGCAGGGAGCTCTGGAATGAATATTGTCTAGTAAAGTTATCTCACATTGGACTAAAATGCCTGGGTCTTTATGCCTTTGCTTCTCTTAGATGCCAGATGTGGGGTTGTCATTTGAAGGATGTTCCCTACAGTGCAGGTTTCTGTAGCTGAGACAGACCCTGAAGGAGCTGACAGCTAGATGCTGTCTGCTGACTGCACTCCCCATAGCTGGGCAGTGTGTCCTTCCCTGAATAGGGATGCAAGCAGTCCTAATC
Organism: Mandrillus leucophaeus; assembly: GCF_000951045.1. Taxonomy (NCBI): domain Eukaryota; kingdom Metazoa; phylum Chordata; class Mammalia; order Primates; family Cercopithecidae; genus Mandrillus; species Mandrillus leucophaeus. The sequence continues at coordinate 903,065 of NW_012108831.1, forward strand.
TGTTGCTATCACAGCTCACCCTTTGTGCCACACAGGTTCCTTTCTTCATATACATTCAGGCAACGACTCCTCCAGGATTCCTGGGGGCCTTCCTTCTCAAGGAAAAACAAGTGAGAGGTTAATAGGATGAATTTCAGCCACTGCAGCTGGCGTGGAGTTACAGTTGTTACTCATTGTTTCTTTCTGCCACAATTGCGTCCAAATTTCTCTCACTCTTAGCTACCAGGTCGGCTGCAGCATGACAGAGACCCTCATCACCACTAGGGGGTCCCTGCTTCTGGTTACCATGCTTCTGCAGACCAGAGTTGCTTTATTTATCCATTTACAGTCACAGTTGAGCAAGGAAGTGTGTAGAGAGGCCAAGTAGAGCCCTTGTATGCCAAACATATTCTTCCCTGCTCCCATTTTGTAATAACAGCCTTACAGCTTCCTGATGATCAAGGTCAATCATCCCTAGCAAGAAACGATTTCCTGGTTCCTGGAAACAAGAAGCCCACAGTTCTCAGGGAGAGGCTGTAGTGTATAGCATAATGAGGCTCCCTCTGCGTCCTCTGGTGAAAATGTAGCCCTTTTGAAGACCAGGACCTCCAGCCCAGAGTTGCATGGGAGAAAGCCAAAGTCCCCTGGTGGGACATTGGAAGTTACACAAGTGGGGTCATTCCTGCTTCCACCCTTTCATAGTTTCCTTTTGGGGACAGACCCCCACATAAAGTCTTTTACTCAATGTTGATATGCATCTTTTGAAGGATGGTGCTCCATCCTTGCAAAGCAGAGCTGGCACTTCAACCCTGTCTTTGGCAGGCTATTCCAATGATCAGATCATACATTGCACCACCCCAAACCAGAAGCTGTGGTTGATCTGACCAGTGTATGATCTGACCAGTGAGTGCCTTAGGGATGATTCAATTTCTGCATTTCTCTTGCTACAAAGTGGATTTTTTGGTCCAACACGATATTATATGGAATCCTGGACTGATGGGCCAAATGTTCTATAAGCCCTATCTTGTAAGTCTCTTTCTGTAAAAACAAACCACTGAGCTTTCTAAAGCAGATGGGGCCTAATGTAGTCACCTTGCCACCAGGAGACTGGTTGGTCTCCTTGAGAAATGATGTAATTTACTGTTTTCAGCATTGATTGGTTTCTGCTGCCAGCAAGTTGAACAGCCAGTGGTGGCACCAGCTAGGTTAGTCTAGGTGAGTGGGAATGCCTAGCCTCCATCTCCACCATAACGACTACATTGTTTATGCCAACTGGCCAAGGTATTTTGTCTACTTATTCATTCAATGTCTCTTCCATTGTCTACACTCTCTAGTGAACGTTAAGATCTTCACACTTTGCGTCCACTGCCAAATGTCCAGGCACTTGCCTCAACCCCAGAATTTCTTCTCCCAAACCTTCCAATCCTTTTTCTTTCCAGGCCTTTTACCAGCTGGTCAGGCCATCTACCACCGCCCATGGATTAGTATATATTCTAATATCAGGCTACTTTTCCCTAACAAAAAGTGGATGGCCTGCCTTTTGGGCGAATTTTCCTTCACTACTGTTTTTCAAGGCTATCCCTAGGTAAAGCTTGATATAGATGGCATTGACTTACAGTCAGCCTGTGTCTAGGCCAACTCAAATTTATCTTTCTTGTTCAGCTTATCCACTGAAGAGATACTACTTTTGTACCACTGCTGTTGTACAGTGGACTGTCACTGGGCCCACCCAACTTTGTAGTTTGGTGGGGTTCACAGAACAGCACAATGAGCAGTTTTGAACTCATAGTGACTACGGGTTCCATGTTTAGGAGTTTTATGTTAACCAGGGGCTGATCAAAAGTTGTTTTTTAAAAGCTGTATACTTTTTTCCTGGAGATGGACTCCAGGATCCTACATTGTGGTTTATATTGAAGGTAACTCTGGGAAACACCAGCAGAAATATAAAGGGATGAAACAAGGAAGAAAAGAAAATAGACAAGAAAGTAGTTTTTAAATAAAGGAAGTTACACTGTGTGCATCCAGTGGTTAATCTTTCCAGAGAAGGCCGTGTTCCAGTGTAAAATGCATGTCTCACGTGTATCCCACCTGAGGAATACTGAAGCTGGGTTATTTGTACAACAGCCCTTGTTAGTCATTAGTTGAAGGCTGTTTCTAGACAGGGCAATAATTTCTGCCTCCTCCAGCTTGCCTTATGGGCAGCAAAATGAGCTGTAGGATGTGGAGAAAGCCCTTTGGCAGAGAAATACAGCTGGAATTTGGTCAGAGAGCACTGAACAGATAAAGGTGAGAAGATATAGACAGAGTGCTGACAGCGTCTAATATAGTCCCTCTTTTATCACACTTTTGAGATACCTGTTTAGACTTTTTTTTTCTAGAAAGTTTTTTTCTAGAAAGTTGTTGAATACTGCTCTTAGAATCACAGTTAGTTTTCCAATTTATTGGAATTATGACATTTGGTATCATCCTTTACCTCATTGAAAGGATAGTTTATTTACTTTAAAGTTTGTCACAAACTAAAAGATACTCTAAAGAGACACTTTTCATACTGGGAGTAGGGAGGAAATACAAGGAGCCCTGAATCAGAATTACATATGGGATTTTGCAAACCACATGCAATACGCTACAACCCTGTTTTGAAAGAAATTTGCCCCCTCCCTACCAAGGTAAGCAAGGCTCTGTGTTAAATATTGAAAGTTTATTGCATAAAAAGCTTATCCACCATGATCAAGTGGGCTTCATCCCTGGGATGCAAGGCTGGTTCAACATTCACAAATCAATAAACATAATCCAGCATATAAACAGAACCAAAGACAA
>NW_012108831.1:908107-913092 GCF_000951045.1 Mandrillus leucophaeus
AAGTATAATAATAAAAAATAATAAATAAAAAAAAAAGAAAGTTTATTGCATACTTCAAGCAAGTTTAGACAGGAAGACAATAAAAATTATTAAAGGGCTCAAACGTAAACAGCTTAACTGTCACAGTTATAACCTTAGCACTCAGCAGGGAAAATATGACTTTAGAGAAATGTCAATTTTATTGTAGTAAACCAGACACCAAAACAAATTTCAACTAAAATAGCTTTTTTGCTCATAGGATTGACTTAAGCTACCATTCTAAGCAAATAGTTTTCTTTATCAATAGAAATAATTGCTTTATTAGTTAAACGGAACAGTACTGATAGCTTTATTAATTAAATGGAACAGTATTGATACATTTATATGTTTATTCCCAGAGAAGAAAAAATTAACTGTGATTCTAAGAGCAGTATTCAACAATAAAGAACGTTAACATCTCTGCTTGGCATTTTGTTTCCAGAGTGTTGTCATGGTCTTGAAGACTCTATGGGCTAAGCATAATATACAGAAAGTTAGTAAACATTTAGAAAAATGCAATTCCTAATAGTATGCTAAAATTTTCCCCATTTTCTCTTTTTATATTGGATTTAATACTATATTCGTATGGCTCTCTGTTTATTCATCAGAGGTAGGAATTTTTTTAAAATGGCACATAGAGGGTTTATGTCCAGCCAAGCGAGAAAGTCCTCTTACTAGCTGCAGAGCAAACGGCTTTAGGTAGAAGTTAAGGTGATTATATGCCCACAGAGTAAGAAAAGATGCAAAGAACGAAAACAAAAATCCATTTTATTTCTGTTAACTAAACCATTCAATACCAAGAAAAATACAGAATTATGAAAAAATTCTAAAATCTCAAATTTATTGGAGTAGATTGTGCTGGTAGTTCTTGCCTAAAAATCTCCTCCCTAGAAGGGATGAGAAAGCAATCATTCTGGCAGAAAGTCGTGGTGATGACAGATGGCATCCTCCTGCCCGGGAGGCCAGGCTCTTATTCTGTGTGAACTTTGAAGAACTTTCTGCTTTCCAGTTACAAATTTAGTTGGTGGAGTAGTTGCTTCATCGTACCAGATATAGCAGCATTTTAAGAAATCCTCCTCTCAAGAGACTTTCTAGTGTATTATTTTGATGTTTTGGTTACTGTTAAAACAAACAAGAAAAAATAACATAAGGAAAGGAACAAAGAAAGTAATTACTGGGTTAAATTTAGATTCAATGCAGGCTTTTTAAAATAATGAAAGCATCATAAATCAATATAATTAGATAGTTATTAAAGCCCCATACACATAAACAAAATGCCCTCCTGCACAAAAATATGGGACATAAAAATTTTGCTGGCTAAAATTCATTGTTTCATAGTGTATTGTGCATGACAAATCACCACAATAGTCATGGTTTAAAACAGAACAAGTTATAGTTCTGGGGGTCAGAATTTCAGAATGGGCCTTGCTGGGCTAAAATTAAGGTGTTAGTAGGGCTGGGTTTCTTCTGCAGGCTCTAGGGGAGAATTTGTCCCCTTTTCAGCTTCTAAAAGTCACTGCATTCCTTGACTGGTGGCTCCTTCCGCCATGTTCAAAGCCAGCAGCATAGCATCTTCCAATGTTTCTCTCTAACTCTGACCCACCTGAGTCCCTCTTACAATGAATGACCCATGTAATTCCATACAGCCCACACAAATAATCCAGGAGGGTCTTCCTATTTCAAAACCTCTAATTTAATTGCTTCTACAAAGTCCTTTTTGCCACATTATATAACTTGTTTAAAGGTTCCAGGAGTTAAGATGTGGTCAACTTGGTTGGGTAGGGGTAGGAGGACTTTTCTGTCTATCACACAAAGAAATGTTATGAAGAGGAACAAAAGTTAAGTGGGTTTTAAATAGCAATATCTGCTCCAGTAAACAAAGGACACAAAACATAAAATAGTAATAACAACAATAATCATGATCATTTACAGACTAATAGACTGAAGAGATTTTGCAGTAGCAATGTTCTATTCATCGTCACAGCATGCCCGTGAGGTCAGGATTATCACATTCTTCTTCCAGGTGGAAAACCTTAAGCTCACTGAAATTAATGCCACAGACCTAGTAATTTTAGTCCAGGATTTTGGACTTTAAGCCACGTCAAGATTTTAATCTAAGTCTTTTAAATTCCTAAACCAGGCTTTTTTTCATACTTTCTGGTGTGTCTATATGTAGATTGTTACTCTACAATAACACTAAAGAGAGGACCACAGCCTGCCTCTTCATGGTGTAGGGGGGGAAAAAAAGACTTTCTAGAGAACATTAATACCCAGGAAATGCTGCCTAGACTTCATAGCTGTAAACTCCTCTCTAGAACCCAGTACTGTCATTGTTTGTATACCTTCTGTAACCACATCCCTGTATCTGATGTGGATGGGGAGCGGACGGAAAGCCATTTCAGGTCTTAATGGACCTGAAATGTAGGTTACATGTCTGAAACATGAAATAGATCACCCCTAAGCTTAAGGGAAAATGGCACTTCCCAACACTCTTTGAAACAAAAACTCTGAGTTTTGAATCTGAGAGCTTGAATTTACATTCTGCCTTTGTTGCTTTGTCATTCAAATTTTCTGACCCTGGGAAAATTTCTGATTTTTAAAGTGTTGTTAAATTATTATAATGAAGATATTCTTTTGAAACTACAAATCTGAACAGGGCACATCTCTACTTAAATTATTTCAATGCCTTCTTCTTACATTAGGCATAAAGCCAATTAATAATCTTTTGTGTGGCCCATGAGGGGCCTGCCACAAAGTGACCCAGGTCCCCAGCCAGTCTCTCCCATGCCCCATTGACCATCTTTCTGCCTGTCTCATGTTCCGTGTTTCTTACCACCCCACATCCTTTCCACATACTGTCTCATCTGCCTGATATTGGCTCCCTCCACTCCATACCCTGTTGGCTCCTATATATCCTTCAGATCTCAGTACAAACATCACTCCTCTCTATTTTCCAACAAGGCATGTGACCTACCCGCTCAAGTCTCAGACTGCCACCTGTCCTCTCCCTTTTGTTAATTACCAGTTGTCCTTCAGAATTCAGCTCAAAAGTCACCTCCAAAGGGAAGCCTTTCCTAAATACCCTCCTGGATTGGTTAGATCTCCCTGTTCTACCCACTGCTAGCACACTCAGCCTCTCTTTAATGGAACTTAGCATAATTCAACTAAATGGTTATCCACTTGCTATCTGATGTCTAATTCCCCCACTAAAATGAATTTTTCTGCATGAGAAAACTTTGATTGCTTTCTGGCCTAGCATGGTGTTTAGGCAAGTACCAGGATTCTTCATGGTTGCTCAATGGATGTTGTATATCAGGTAATCACCATCATCCTGACTAGAGTAAGTACTCAATTAATCACTGCCTTTAGGTAATGGATCTTTCTATAAAAGTAGCAAAATCAACAGAAATTCTCATATATAAATATTTCAATTCTTCACTTTGAGCAATACCTCTCAAGCACCTACTGTGGACAAGGCACCACACTAACAATGATGTCAGATGAAAAATAAATGATAAGTTGTCCTGCCTCATAAGAGCTTGCCCGGAGTGAGAAGAAAATAAATAAATAAATAAATAAATAAATAAATAAATAAATAAATGGCTTTAATTCAAGGTAAAGTATGAGAAGAATAATAACACACAATTCCCTCCCTCCAAAAAGTATTATGGAGGCTTACATGAAAGGAAGAAAATATCTGGTTTGGGGATGAGAAAAGGCTTAATGGAAGACACAGATTTTTGTGGATGGATAGGAATTTCAGACAGCAAAGCTAGCATGGATATGGGCAGGATATTTCAGGGAAAGAGATGAACATAAGCAAAGTAGAGAGGAATACATGATTTACAACTCAGCATAAGTAAACTGCACTAATTTGTCAGGCAATTGTTCTCGAAATAAAGAGTCCAAATATCTTAGAATGAGTCAGCTATGTAGACATAAAAATTAATCAGAACCAGCTCTGTACTAAAATAAATATATCTAGATTCTGAGCATATACCTGCAGTATTTTGAGGCAAACCTATGCTTAACATTTCTTCTTTAATTCATATAGCACTCTGAACATCTCTGATGTTTTCAAGACAGAGGAAAATCCAGAGAAGAATATGTCTCCTATCTATTTGGGTACTTGTAGGTTTTGTGGTGGATTAAAGGTAGCTATGAAATTCTTTCATACGCCTCTCATTGAGTTCTGGGAGTTCATGTCTCTGTCCCTTGAATTTGAGCAGGCTCTGTTAATGATTTTACTGACATAATGTGGCAGACAAGATGCTGCATTAGTTTCTGGTCCAGGTCTTATGAGATTAGCAACTCCTACTTCTTGCTTCTTGGAACTCTTGTTTTGGGGAAAGCTAGCCACTGGGTAAGAAGCCCAGCTACCGAAACCACCACATTGTGAGGAAGTTGAAGCTGGGCATTTTGGAAGGCCACATCAGGAAAGGAGACCAGCCAGCCCCAGAGATTCCACTCATCTAAGCTGGGTTCTAGACATGTGAGTGAATGAAAATAAGACAACTTGGATGTGGAGAAAAATTAAGAAATTCCAACAAAAGCCAGAACTGAGGCGGCAGATAAATGGCCCCATCTGAGCCATCGTCAGCCCATAGAGCCACCCAGAAGAGGCCCCAGCTGTCATGATCTAAGATGAGCCATTCCTGTGATGTCCCACCCAGTTTTCTGACCCACAAAACTGTGTGAATAGTAAAATAATTGTGGGTTAACACCACTATGTTTGGGAGAGGTTTTTACACAGTAAAACATAACTGTGTAAAAGAGAAAGTATTTTCACTAGAGTTGACTCTAAGATAAATGAACACACCAGCATTTCCTTCTCAAAGTATTAGTATTTAAAATTGTCACTTAGGAAGATATTCTCTTATTTCAATAATTTTCTATCCTGATAACATTTTTGAAATTCCCTTCATAGAAACATATGATTTGTGGAGAAGGAGGAGAAGGAAAGAAGG
>NW_012108831.1:913167-959376 GCF_000951045.1 Mandrillus leucophaeus
AGGGAGGGAGGGAAGCATCATGGTTGTTATTTTATAAACACATTTGAATTGAAGCTTAAATAATGCAATTTTCACCATATTTTCTAGACTTAGCTCTAGATAGCTTTTTTTCTTTTTTTTCTCTTCACATTTAAAAAAAAAAAAAAAAAAAACAGCCATCAAATACTGAAGAGTTGTCACCACTGAAAATGTTAAAAAGAAAGTGGCAGGCACTCCCAAGGCAACTGAAAGGGAAGAGCTGTGGAAACATTTGGCTCATTTTCTTGATGCTCAGCATCCCCAAGGTGTCTGTTTTAAAGGACACAGAACTCATGTAGAGAAATCTGATGCTGTGAGTTAAAAAAAAAATCAATTCCATTATAAAGGGCAACTAAGGCAGAATAGAACATAACTGTTAGGACAGTAAATGAGTTTGCTGCACTTCTCTGCAGTGTCACAAGCCTACGTGCCACTATGTAGTTAATTTATCTACATAGGTTTATCCTGAATCTTTCTGCCATTTATGCAAAGAGAGGATTTAGTTTTAAATAGAGAAGTTTCAAATAGCGAAGTATAAATAGCCCTGTTTCTTACTAGCTCAATGGCCAAGTTATTGATCTTTCTGAAACTTATTTTTTTATTTGTAAAAAACTGAATTTGATATTCACCGAATAAGGCTGATTTGTAGAAAAAATGAATGCTTTCAAACCACTCTGTTCATATCTGCTACTAGGTATGAATCTACTAGGCTCTGAATCTCATACATTCTTGCAAACAAATAAGCAGGCATTTATGTATGTCATTATTGTGCTCTTCTTTTTCAGTTTTATCTTTAAGAAGGAGCTGTAAACACTTCCTAAATAGTCGCATCTCTTTTACCAGGGCATAGACAAAATGAGATCCCATTCAAACATCAAGAATTGAATTCTAAATTTAGAAAATATTTAAGTTAAAAAGTAATAAAGTTAATTATTGAATACTTTTGTCCAAAGAAAGTTAAAGGCAACTTAGTTTACTTATTGTTTTACTTGAGACCATGGAAATAAACAAAGGCATAATATGAAAATGATGGTACTGGTATGATAAATAAGGCAATAATGTTTAGACAACAGGAGAATGGTACTGTGATAAAATACAGTAATTACTTGGTGTTATGAAAATGATTTTGAGTAATTTTCTTTATATTCCAACATAACAATCATGTCCTAAGTAAAACTAAATAAACCATTATTAGATATTTTTGGTGCCACCTTCTGTTAGGCATGATAAACCAAACTTCTCTCTGTTTTGTATTCTTCCACAGTAACTGGCTGAGAGCTCTGAACCTGACAAATGCTGTTCCTCTGGAATTTAAAGAAGTGCATAAGCACCTGGGATATTTTCACCAAAAAGAAGACATATCTGGGCTCTTGTTGTGTCATGGCATCTCCTAAGTAGCCATATAAACTTTCAGAAATTAAAAAAAGAAAAGTTGTAAAACAATAACCACAAAGTAATTGCCAAGCATTAAGTTTTGATGATACTACCTAGAGAAAAGTTAGGAAGAGTCCTAATATACATTCAACTGCTTCTAGATCCTCTTTTGCGAGAAGAGAGTTTAAAGTCTATATAACAGATGCTGCTCCCTCTAGGATGCCAGCTCTAATTGTCCACCAAGGGAACTATCCGAATGATAGATCAACCCATATTATTAATGTTGTTCCCCTTCTCTGGCAAGAAACTCTTCGAAAACATGGCAGTTTTTTGTTTTTTGTTTTTTTTTTTCCAGAATAGAGATTTTAGCAATAACCCTTGTTATATTTCAAATAATTCCAGGAAAGTGTTTGTGTAGCACAACTGGCAATGCAAATGGGGTATCTGTTGTGTTGCGTGGTAGATCAAATGTGTACACCTTGTGCTCTCTGCTAGCCAAAAGCTTCTGCTACATATTGGCCAGGAATTTGATAGTGGCTGTAATGAATCATCATATTCCAAACCAAACAGATGAGTGGCCTCCAATCAATTATCATTATAATCATTATAATTTGGAAATATGATAGAGAGTAGGGGGAAAAGAATAAATACAAATTAATTCTTAACCGTCGTAAGCCGTTCTAACACTTCCTGGAGACTGGAATATGAAGCACACACTATGTTCAACACTTCCAAGGTGGTGAATCAATATCACAGCTTCTCATGTTATCATCCCCGATTGTAGTACTTTTACCATTGCATTATCTTTTAGGAAATAGTTTTATTACAAGTGTTACTGTGTATTTTCATCTCCAGAACTAAGAAGTGAAAGGTTTAATTTTGAAAAAGGAACTTTGGCAGCATCAAGCCTGCTTTCCCACGTGGCACCCATTGGCTGTACTGAACACCAGTTGTGGGCTGTGAAAAATGCACTTCCTGTCTTCAGAGCCTGGACACTGACCTGGAGGTTTGCTCACTTATGCTGTCTATCAGGCCCCTGGAAGCATCTGGGTCTGTGACACATACTCCCCAATGTTGGTGATGCAAAGAAACAGTTAACTTCCATATTCTTTGGAAACTGTTTTCTCATGATTTCTAATATAAACTACAAAATACTACAAGCAGAATGTACTTGTAAACTTAAGAAAAAGAATTGAAAACAGTTAAGCAGTAGCGATTAAAGAAATAAGCAAACAGAAAAAAATGTTACCACTCAGTATGCTTATATTAACAAAAAACAAACCCAAATCCTGATTTATTTAGTGAATCTGGTACATTCATATACTGGTACACTCATATACTACAGTATAATTTGGAATATTCCTTTGTAGAACAATTTGACATCATAAGAAAAATCATTTATTCATTCATTCAGTCATTTAAAAAATGATGAATGTTGTTTTTAACAATTACAACATGCCAGGCACTGTTATAGGTATATGGGGCACAAAAACAATTAGAAAATGATTGCCAATCCTTTCTGATTGTAGCAGACAAGGAGAATGAGATAAATTATAATGAAAAATAAGTATATACAAAATTCTCTGGGGAATTGAAGAAGACTGTACAATGGAGATGAAGCTTGGGGCTGGGTCATGTATTATTCATTTATGTATACTTTAATTCATCAAGCATTTTATGAGTACCTTCTGTATATCACAAGCTATCATAAGCACTGGAGATTCAGCAGTGAGCACAATAGACAAAAATCTGTGCCCTCATGAGGATTACATTCTAGTGAGTGAAACAGACAAAAAACAAGATAAATAAATGAGACTTGTAGTAGGTTGATAATAAGGGTTAAGCAGAAGAAGTAAAGAGGGATGGGGGAGTATAAGGAGAGACTAATATTTAGACAAAGTGCCAGGGAGGGCATCATGGATTTGGTAAAACATCTAAAAGAGGTGAGGGAATGAGCCATACAGGAACCTTTGGACTGACCATTCCAGGGCGAGATGACTGTGAGTGTCAGGACTCTGAGGGGGAACATGTCTGTGAGGAAGAGTGGGTAAACCCACATGGCTGGAGTGAAGTGAATGACAAGGGAGGAGGATATAAAGGCTGGGAGGCAATGGGGAGCCAGGTTATTTAGGTCACTGTAAACACTTTGCTTTCTCTTTGAATGTGATGTCTGGTCATTAGAGAGTTTGACAACAAGAATGACAGGACAGGTTTATGGATTTATCAGTTCACTCCACTCTACTGCAGAAAAAGAGGACTGGAAACAAGGAGACTAGTTAGGAGGATGAGTGATTTAGGAGAAAGATGATAATGGTATTGATAAAGGTGGAAGCCATGAAGGAGATAAACAGTCATATTCAGAATATATTTTAAGGCAATGTTGACAGCAGTTTCCAATGGGCAATTAGTCATGGATTCTTAAGAACCCATCAGTGTTATGATGTGTTAGGAGAACTCATAGGACCCAGTATACATTTGTACCTGCAACTATAATTTATTACAGCAAAAAGATACAAAACAAAATCAGCAAAAGGAAAAGGTACATGAGGAGAAGCCCAGAGGAAATGAGACACAAGCTCCCAGGACTCCCCGCCCCACGGAGTCACTTATTTCTCCCGTACTGAACTGTGACAACACATGTGAAATATTGTCTACAAGGAAGCTGATTAGAGACTCAGTACCCAAGGTTTATTGAGGGCTGACCATGTAGACACCCTCTGCCTAACATGTAACAAAATTCCAGACTCCCAGAAGGAAGCAAGTAGGTGCTCACCATGAACTTTTTTTTTGCACAGTTTCAGCACCATGAGCCACTCTTATCAGTACAGGAATGATGAGAATCCTCCAGAAGTTTAAGCTCCTGACACCAACCAAGGGCCAACCACACAAGCAGACCTTCTAATGATGTCAGTCTCAGTCCTACTATGTTAAGCTCTTTTTTTTTTTTTTTTTACAGATGGAATTATGAGAAATGAGATAAATAACTATTCAAGAAGAGAAATAGATGCTGTGGACTCTACTGTGAAGGACCAGAAAAACAGAAATAGATGGTATTTCATCCTTCACTTACGTATTCGTCTGTTCTCACAGTGCTATAAAGAACTACCTGAGACTGGGTAATTTATTAAGAAAAGAGGTTTTGATTCATGGTTCCACAGGCTGTTCAGGATGCATGGCTGGGGAGGCCATGGGAAACTTAGAATCACAGCAGAAGGGGAAGGAGAAGCAGCACATGTTAAATGGCTGGAGTAGGGATTCAAAGTGGGAGGTGCTACACACTTTTAAACAACCAGATCTCATGAGAACTCACTATCACGAGAACAGCAAGGGAGAAATCTGCCTCCATGATCCAAATTCACCTCCATGATCCAATCACCTCCCACCAGGCCCCTCCTCCAACATTGGGGATTACAATTTGACATGAGATTTGGGTGGGGACACAAATTCAAACCACATCAATTTAGATGTGTGCAATAAAACACACTGGAGATATGATGGTGATTTCAACAGACACAGTCCCTCTCCTAGTGGAGCTTATTTGCAATTTAATAGGAGAGCCAGATACTAAGAAAATTATCCCATATCTCCTTACGTTACTAACACAGGAGTAGTGAGCCCAGGCGAAAGAAACTATCATGAGGAAAGGCCCTGACGGTGTGAGTAACACGACCCCATCTCACTCCTGAAGGAAGGCCAGCATTATCGAACGTATTAAGCAAACAGGATAATGGTGAACAGGAGGATGGACTTGGATGGGAGTTGTTCACACTTTCTGAGGCCTCAGTTCTGCCAACTATTGATTAACTATTTATTGACATCTCTGCCAAGGACTGGTCCTACTTTGTTTATTCATCCAATAAATATGTATTGAGCATTTACTAATGCCAATCATGTGCTAGGCAATGGGGACACCATTTCTGATGCTATGGTGTTTGCAGTCCAGGGGAAGAGAGAAAGTCATTTGGTTTTGATGACGTCCTTTTTGTCTTCTCATAGTTTGCCCTTCCTTTTTATTCCTACTACCCGCAATGAAATCTCTCTCAACCCTGGATCACCATGAAATTCATTCCCTCAGTGACCTCACTCTCAATTTATTCTCTAGTCTAAAACCAAATTATTTTCTTAGCATCTCATTCCAAGATGATTTCTAACATAAATATTTTAAATATTTTCCTACTTCTCACATTGTGTTCCAAGATAAGAAATTAACATTTAAGGCTGTCTCACACACACACACACACACACACACACTCACACACACCATAAACCTCCCACAATGAGCTTGCTCATTTCTATCACCATCTCCTCTGATCATATTTTTCCCCATCAAGAAAACCTCTCTTGAATCTATTCTTAATTCTTCTTCCGTGGGACACCTCAGGTGCTATCTTCTCCACAAGTGGTTAACTATCTGGTCTACCTTACAATGTTTGCTCCTTTCTACAGCTTATAATATCTGCAAAATGTAAGCATATCTCACTACTTGCTCTTTTCCTTATCTGAAAATGGGGATTTTGTGGGGTCTTTTTATTCTAACTGCAATGTCTGAAATTATGCTGGGTCATGACAGGCCCCTGAGTCACAATTATTTAGTTAATTTATTGACTTTTCTAGCTAAACTTCCAGCCTGGATTCTTGCCTTACACATATGTATTTATTTTCTACTTCTGCATAACAAACTGCCCCAAAATCTACTAGCTTAAAACAACAATAAACATTTATTATCCCTCATATCCGCTGGGAGTCAGGAATTTGGGAGCAGCTTAGTTAGATGTTTCTGGCTCAGAGTCTCTCATGAGAATGGAATCAAAATATCAGTGAGGCTGTGGTCATTTGAAGTCTGGATGTGGCTGGAGGATCTGCTTTGGGAATGTTGTCATTTATAAGACTGGCAAGTTGGAGCTTGTTGACAGATCTCATTTCCACTTCTCATGGGCTTCCCATGGACTGCTTGTGTACTCTTCACATGGCACCTGGCTTCCTCTAGAGCAAGTGATGCAATAAAGTATGACACAGAAGGGTCAGTGGGTTTACAACCTCACCTTCCAGAAAGTCACATACCATCACTGTTACAATATCCATTTGTCACATGGTCAACAATATTCACTATCCGGAAAGACAACACAAAGATGTGGATACAAAGAGACAAGAGTTACTGGGGGCCCATCTGGGAGGCTTGCTAATACACTACATCTGACTACTTACACTTTACTGCCTAGGTTTTAATTTCTGTGCAAAAGTGCTTACTTTAAACAAATCTAGCATGAAAGATGTGAAAAGACTAGCAAGATAAATAACATCATGGAGCCTTTCCATAAAGACTTAGCATTTTTCAGAAAGAATGTCTTTACATAGCAAGCTAACTTCAACCCCTCACCATCACACAAATATTCTCCTTTCTTTTTTTCTCCACTGATCCTCACAGATTGCCACTCATCTCTCTCACCATTTCCTTTAAATCCTGGCTTTCCATCCCAGAAGTACAGCCTTTGTGTAGGTAGAGCAAGTAGCCTATGAAGAGTAATGTTCATGAAACTTCATATCTTCTTCCCCCATCAAAATATGTTTTCTGCCTGCTCATTAATGTCCAAAATTTTGAAATTCACATATACTTTTTTTCTTAACATGTAGCTTTTTTGGTCTGAGGTTAAAATGTCAATGTTTCTGCTAAAAGGAACACATTACTATTTTAACAGCTGTCTGCTCATTAGTATGGTTTTTTTCCTGCGTATCTCCTGAAACTAAGTTTCCAGAAGCGAGAAGAAGAAAAAAAAATTACTGGAGAGAAACAATTTCCCAAAAGACAAAGTCAGCATAGAGAAAGAGGAACTTCATGGAATGGGAGGATGCACTTCCTCATAATTTTGCTCAGGACCAACTATTTCCTAAGATTTTACAAGGGGTAGAAAATCAAGGTCCTCTTACTTGATTATTGTATCAACCAAGCTCACTATAGTAAGGCATATTTTCTTTATTCATCAACTGTCAAAGGCCATGAAAATGGAAAAGGAAAAATGAAGACAATCCCTTAAGAAAAATGAAGAAAGAAATTACTGGTGAACATAAGCCACAAAGATGACAATGAAGAACTGAGAATGCACTACTTGCAGAGTGGCTGGCTTGTTAAAGCTTGAGCTAGAGCTTGTTTATTTTAATGATAACTTTGGTCTGTAAGCCATGTTATTTATTCATAACCTTGCAGGGGTCTTGGATTCCTAATTTGCAAGCAGAAAAATGAGAAGCAATTTGCACACGCCAGGTGTCTGGACAAATGCTCTCCATTATCTGCATAACCAGATGCTCAATGATTTGAATCAAGTTGATCAGAATGCATACATACTGTTCGTTCACAAGCTGGCATCACACTCCTACAGCGACCCTGGGTTTTGCAAAGACTGTTCTGTAGAGCTTTTACCAATTATGGTAAAACCATTGTCAAAAAACAACAACAACAAACTTTTCTTGATGATGTGCTGCTGACTGTAATGATTGCACTGTCCAGTGGAAGTTAACAGCCTCAGATTCTTCTTATGATGCTCAAAACATGCCCCTAGGAAAACAGATTTAAAATATAGACACAAAAGCCAGGTTTATCCACTGCATCAGAGGAATACCTTTCTATTTTATTTGACCTGACGGCCAGAGGAAAGAAAACTAGCATTTGTTAACACACATACTGTGGACCAGAAATCATGCTAGGAGCTTGAGGCACATTATTTCATTTAAGCAACTGATTGGGTCGTAAAATATCTAATTCAAGTTTTTTTCTATTAACCCAATTAGACTGTGCTTTGCCCATGTTTTTATTTGGCAGAATAGGCTGTTTTAACAGCAATAAAAGAATTAAAAATCAGCTCCCCATAATTGAATGTGTTCACAGCCTCACCTTGTTTGTAGTACATTTGTGTCATGCTCAGGCACAATAAAAACTACCTACAGTGCCTCTTTCTATGTGCAGAGCAAGGGATGCTGATGGTTTGTGAACTGACACGAGGCAGAGCAAGGCTGGAAGGGCAAAATCAGAAGCCGGGGGCAGCCAACAGTGTATGAATAGCCCTATAGATATCATCCATGCAACTATGGTGAGCACTGAGAGTAGAGTCCGCTGCCAGGCATAGCTAGAAAATACAATTTTCAGAATCAGGAGATGGGTGGTCATATGAGTATTAGGGTGTTCAAGCAGGACAAAAAGACACAAGAAAAACTTGGCAAGACTATTCAGGCCAGAACCCAGTCCACAGAAGTCTTAGCCAGACAGGAGGAGTAACTGTACATAGCTAGGAGTCAGAAATCTGCTTGACTGGAAGAGAAGAGTCAAAGTGTAAACCAGGAGGCAGAAAAGCACCAAGAATCTGAAACACACAAGTAATGTCATAGAACAGTTTAAATCACCTGGATAACACAAAAGAGCTTATAAGCCCGTTCACAAGCAGATCTACCAGTTATGCTCTGGAATGGATTACATGAGCTCCTCATGTAAGGTCTACAAGGCCTTGAAATGGACCTTGAAAATGATGCTCTGGGATGTCTGTATTGGTAGAAGAAACTTTAAAGAGGAAGGTTTTGAACACTAAACACCATTTACTAGCACAGTTTTCTCCAGCTGATGAACAGTGCTATGCTGCATATGCATTCTAGGTATGCCAACATATTTATCCCCTCTTTGGGCACATATAGTAAATAGCTGCTTACACCCGTGTAAGATCATAATTTTATGTTAGTACGTAAACATATACTACTCCAGAGCAGCACTTCTCTAACTTTAATGTGCATGCAAATCATCTTGACTCTTGGTAAAATGCAGAGCCTGATTCAATAGGTCTGGGTGAACCTGAGAGTCCTCATTTCCAACAAACTCTCAGGTGAAGCATATGTTGCTGGTCTTGGAGGTCACACTTTAAGGACCAAGGTCCTAAATTAAAGATAAGAGCCTTATTTTTGTTTTCCACAAACAATTGATATACATAAAAATTCAATAACAGGTCATACACAACTGGCATCTGAAAAAACATAGATCATTGTTTTCTTGGTGATTTATATGTTTGGATAATTGTTTACATTAAACAAAATCTGATGCAAGGAATGTTAGTCAGGGATCTCCAGAGAAACAGAACCAATAGCATATGAATATGTATATATATAGAGAGAGAATTGGCTCACACAGTTATGAAGACTGAGAAGTTAAGAAGTCCTGTGACCTGCTATCTATAAGCTGAAGACCCAGGAAAGCTGGCCGTGTAGTTCCAGAGCAAGTCTAAAGACCCGAGAACAAGAAGCACCAATGGCATAAGCCCTAGTCTGAGGCCAGGACAATATTAAGCTTGTCAAGCTGTCAGGCAGAGAGAGTAAATTCTCCCTTTCTCTGCCTTTTCGTTTTATTCAGGCCCTGGATAAATTGGACGATACCCATTTGCATTGGGCAGGGACATCTGCTTTACAGAGTTCACCAATTCAATGCTAAACTCATCCAGAAACAATATTTAAACAAATATCCGGACATTCTATAACCTAGCCAAATTGAAACATAAAATTAACCAGCATACAAGTAAATATATATTTTTAACTTACTTTGGTTGTTTCTGCAACATAGCAAAATGTGTAACTTTGGGCAAATTGCTTAACCTCTCTGAGTCTCAGAGAATAAATAAAATAGAAATAATTCTAGGACTTTAAAGAGATGGCATAAAGATAAAATGTGTTATTATTTTTAAAACATTTAAAATAGTGCATGAAATATGATAATTACTATTTCAGTGTTTGTTAAACTAAAATACATGAATACATTTATACATTTACAAAAAGTTACTTAGAATTTACATTAAATCTACCATTTAAATAGGATAGTATATTGTACATTACATTTGATCCTTAAAAACTTTATAAAGGATTTTTCATCTTCATTTAACATATTAGGAATTGACAATAGAAAGACATAAAAAGCGATTCTTGAGATGGAAACACATTATTCGAAATCTTCAGAAGAAATATATAGAGAACTAGACTAAATGTGGTATAACTGCAGTATTTTACACTGGACTCACATTTAAGGTGAAATAACTCAGTGTATTAGTCCATCCTCACATTGCTATAAAGAAATGCCCAAGACTGCCTAATTTATAAAGAAAAGAAGTTTAATTGACTCACAGTTCTGCATGGCTTGGGAGGCCTCAGGAAACTTACAATCATGGCGGAAGGCAAAGGGGATGCAAGCACCTTCTTCACATGGCAGTAAGAGAGACAAGTGCCAGTGCAGGGAAAACTACCACTTATAAAACCATCAGATCTCACGAGAATTTGCTTACTATCGTGAGAACAGCATGGGGGAAACTGCCCCTATAATCCAATCACTTCCTACCAGGTCTCTCCCTAAATACCTGGGAATTATAATTCAAGATGTGATTTGGCTGGGGACACAAAGCCTAACCATATCACTCAGACTCTGATTAATGTGCTTACGTCTGACTTTAACTAATATACTAATATTTGACTAAACTGACTGTGTTGTTGGGTCTGTAGGAACATGCCACATCCCTCTGGGTAGAACTGAGGTTTGTCCTATAGTGAATGGATGCTGCTATTGTTAATAATCCGGGAAAGAAAGAAAACCTGGAGCATAAATTGAAGATTATGAAGGTAGGTCTTAAAATAAGATGAGGGGAAAAAAATCTCCCCTTTCTGTGGCTTAGAATCAGTTATGCTTGGACTCTAATGTCTGGAGAGGACTAGCTCCTGCCAGTCCTTTCAGGTGAACTGCTGTTGAGAAGTAAAGATAGGCTGTAGTGACCCAGGGAGCCAGCCCAGAAGGGGACACCAGGGCCTGTTGAGTAGGTATGAGTTTTTCTTGGTGTTGAACTTTTCATCTGCTATTCATATTCACTATTTATGGTGTGTTAATAAAGACATAAACACAGTCTGGTCTCTGTCTTACAGGGGAGCTTATAAACTGGATTATGCAAGTATGAAGCTAGGGAGAATATCAGGACTTGAAATTGAGTTTCTTCATCTCAAACCTACTACTATTTCCAGTGTATCTGACAATATATCATTAGGATAATCTTTGTCTTTATCATTGTCTTTATGAAAACTCCAGAAATTTTAATGACTCTCCATTTTAAAATTTCGACCTTTAGCATTGTCTAGAAATGTTGAAGGCTATCAGGCCATTGATTTGTTTTGTTTGTATGCTTCTTTGTTTTTAAATGCAAGTCACAACCAAAGTTGACTAAATTGCTCTTGATCAAAAAGAAAAACAAATTCTTATATGGCAAGGAACCACTTTTAATAAACAAATAGAGCATTGCTAAACAACTTTGATGAAATGACATGGGCATCTCAATGAATATGCAAGAATAATTTCCAGTGTTTATAGAAAGAACACTGGATTAAGCCAAGTGACTTTGGGATGATCATGGTGAAACCTTGGAAGAAATATTGATCCTCTCTGAGCTCTCAAGATCTTCATGTCTTAAATGGGGATGATAATCCTTGGGTTGCTTACTGAAGGGTTGCCACCAACACGTGGCACAACTTTGTGAGAATTAGAAGATCTCCCCTCTGGGAAAATCCAGACTAGTGTAGGCATACTCGTTAACACTAAGTGTATGTACTGGGTTTGAGGTCCACATGTTCCTTCAACCAGGTACTCATGTGCAGTGAGCCAACTTACACATCCATGTGCATTGACCATGGTCTATCTCACAGGATGGTTGGTTGTGAGGATGAAATAAGACACTCTGCAAAATCTGAAGAGCAATACAAACTTAAGGGAATGTAGAGTCATGAATACCATCAAATTTTAGCTTTGAAACAGGAAATTTAGAAAGATCCTATGCCATGTGAATTTTTTAAAAAATTTAAATCATGAGATAGAAATCAAAAGTACACATACAAAATATATGATATAGGTTTGTAATTCTTAGCCAGCGTGAAAGGCCAGAGGCACCTGAAATCTATTTGAAAAAACTTATTCAGGGCCCTTTCCCTGGAGGTTTCTGAAACAGGATGTCTGAGGTGACTGTAACATTCTTGTTTTACAAAGCTCCTCAAATTTTCTTTGATATGCACTCTTGTTTGAACATCATTAGCTTAGAGTATTCAAGCCTAGAGCCAATTCAGGTATTTTTAAACCATACTCATCTCTCTCTCTCTCTCTCTCTCTCTCTCTCTCTCTCTTTCTCTGTGTGTGTGTGTGTGTGTTTTCCCTTGTGCCTGAATCATCCAGAGAGCCATCAAATGAAAAAATAAAAAAGCATATTACACAAAGAATAAAAATAAACCAAAAATGTTATTTTCTCCACTTAAAAAAACAGCTAAAATAGTTCTCAATAAATTGATGGTTCATAAAATATTTATTAGAAGGCATTTTTCCAAGTACGTCACACATGGCACAAAGCATCTCTGTGCAGTTCCATTCACTGAGCTACAAGGGTAAAAATCCGAATTCTGTTCCCTATGTGGTATGAGCCCACTGAAATGCAATGAAAATACCAGACCAGCGTGTCTGTCATCATTCTGATATCCAGTGAGGCCATTATGAATCATGTCAAAGTAAGCAACTGGTAAGCATTCTGCTTTTATGTAAAGCCAACATTATTACATGAAACTAATAATTTAAACCTAATCGTTTATAGTGAAACACTATACAGTAAATCCTTCTTGAAAGCACACTTTTCACTTTCAACTTAGATATTAAAACAATTAGTTATATTGTTCTCTCCCTTTTGCTATTCTGTGTTTCAGGAATGAAATGAATGGATGGTATGCAGCGCCTTTCTTAAGGTATTATTAATGCCATTGGTAGGGGAAGCTATAAGATTTTGAACAAATTTAAAGGACCCATTTCAATCTACAAAGAATAAGCCAGTGGATCTCTCCGCAGTGACACCTTAAAGTATTAAATGCAGGATATGAGCGCTCTACTTTTATAAATTTCTATAATTGAATCTAATTATCTCAGAAAAGTAAAAAGTGAAAGATATAATGGACCAACGGAAGGGACTCTGGGTTTTGGATGGACATTATTAGTGCCTCCAAACTCATTAAACAGGCATGGTCATTTATTTCAGGCTGTTGCTAGACTCATTAATGAAGAAACCAGTTTGGAATTCAATATCTAATTTATTCTAAAATATTCTAGAAAAAAAGTCATCTATGCATGGTTGATTAAATGCGACAAGTGGAGCCTTTTTATATAATAAAGTCATAAAGTAATAATTGACAACAACATTATAAAAATGAATTTCTGGTCACTATGACAAGAAAACTCATACTACCTACTCCAACAGTAAGACTTAAATAACAAACAGGTAATGGAGCCCACACAGAAGTACATATTAAAAACTAAGAAGTCAAATACTAATAGAATAACATAGGAAGAGACCACTGAGTAATGAGGAAATTCTCTTCACGTAGAGCTTAGTCTGCTAAAATACAAGATGGTTCACAAATATCTACATTCTGCCATGTGGCAGTAGACACTAAGTTGTCGTTCCTATGGCAGTAGGCAACTGCAGCTGACAATTTCACAGAGTGCTTATCAGAAAGAGGATAGAACAGGTTTCAGGACCCCACTCATCATGTAAATGAATGGTAAGTAGCAGGTATGAGTGTATAGTTAAAGCTACAAAAAGAAAGGCTGGTGAAAATGCTCTATTTTGAACTGTGAATTATGAGAAATGAAAATATCATCTCGTAATACAATGAAGGGACAGGCCTACCTAGCAGGAATTCACAGTGCACAGTTAAAGCAATGGTATGAACTGCATTTCACTGAGTATACCAAAATGAGTATATACTGAATTTTTAAAAGTAGGCCAGGCACAGTGGCTCACGCCTATAATCCCGGCACTTTGGGAATCTGAGGCAGGTGGATCACCTGGAGTCAGGAGTTTGAGACCAGCCTGGCCAACATGGTGAAACTCTGTCTCTACTTAAAAAAATACAAAAATTAAACAGGTGTGATGGCACACACATGTAGTCCCTGCTACTCGGGAGGTTGAGGCAGGAGAATCGCTTAAACCTGGGCAATGGAGGTTGCCATGAGCCAAGACCACACCACTGCACTCCAGCCTGGTGACAGAGTGAGACTCTGTCTCCACACACACACACACACAAAAAAAAAAAGGTCAAAAAGTAATATGTTGGTGAGGGTGTGGAGAAAAGGGAACACTTATATACTGTTGGTAGGAGTGTAAATTATTTCAACCATTGTGAAAAGAATGTCAAAGAAGTAATCACAGAACTACCATTTGACCCAGCAAGCCTACTGCTGGGTATATACCCAAAGAAATAAAAATCATTTTACCATAAAGATGCATGCACAAAAATGTTCATTGCAGCACTATTCACAATAGCAAAGACATGGAATCAATTAAATGCCCATCAATAACGTATTGGATAAAGAAAATGTGGTACAGATACACCGTGGAATATTATGCAGCCATAACAAATAACAAGATCATGTCTTTTGTGCAACATGGATGGGGCTGGAGGCTATTATCCTTAGCAAACGAATTCAGGATCAGAAAACAAATACTACATATTCTGTCTTATAAGTGGTAGTTAAATGAAGAGAACTCTTGGACACAACAAGAGGAACAACAGACACTGGGACCTACTTGAGGGTGGAGTGTGGCAAGAGGGAAGAGGATCAGAAAAAATAACCGTTGGGTACTAGGCTTGGTACCTGAGTGACGAAATAATCTGTACAACAAATGCTCATGAGACAAGTTTACTTACATTACAAACTTGCACATACACCCCTGAACCTAAAATAAAAGTTTTTTTTTTTTTTTAAATGATACGTATACACAATGGAATACTATTCTGGTATTTTAAAAAACTGAAATCATGTCATTCATGGCAACATGGATGGAACTGGGAGACATTAAGTGAAATAGGCCAGGTACAGAAAGGTAATCACCACATGTTCTCACTCATGTAGAAGCTAAAAAAAGTTATGCTGGGCGTGGTGGCTCACATCTGTAACTCCAGCACTTTGAGAGGCTGAGGCAGGTGGATCTCTTGATCCTAGCAGTTTGAGACCAGCCTGGGCAACATAGCGAGACCGTGTCTCTACCAAATATATAAAAATTCATCTGGAATTGGTGTCATGGGCCTGTAGTCCCAGCTACTCAGGAGGCTAAGATGGGAGGATCACTTGAGCCCAGGAGGCAGAGGTTGCAGTAAGCCAAGGTCACACCACTGCACTCTGGCCTGAGAGACAAAGCAAAACCCTGTCTCAAAATAATAATAAAATAAATAATAAAGTTAATCTGATAGAAGTAAAAAGTAGAACAGAGGATATTAGAAGCTTGGAAGAATAGAGGGAAGGGAGGGCTAGGGAGTGATTTGTTAAAGGATACAAAATTACAGCTGGACAGGAGAAATAGGTTGTAGTGTTGTGTAGCTTTACAGGATGACTACAGTTAACAATAATAAACTATATAGTTTCAAATGGCTAAAAGGAGGATATTGAATGTTCCCAACACAAGCAATGATAAATGCTTGAGACAATGAATATGCTAATTACTCTGACCTGATCAGTATACGTTATGCATCTCACTACATCACTCTGTAC
The DNA here is from genome assembly GCF_000951045.1 of Mandrillus leucophaeus. NCBI lineage: Eukaryota > Metazoa > Chordata > Mammalia > Primates > Cercopithecidae > Mandrillus > Mandrillus leucophaeus. The sequence continues at coordinate 929,138 of NW_012108831.1, forward strand.
CTCATAAATATGTATAATGAGTATGTGTAAACTAACAATATTTTTTAAACTATCATTTAAGTGGTGTAATAATCATAGCTACCATTTAAGTAGTAGTAAATGCAGACATGCACCAAGCATTTAACATTGATTGTAACATAACATTTGATTGGCACAAAAACTCCTATAAGGTGGCTTCTTTTCCTCTCATTTTACAAATGAAGAAAATAGAGTCATCAGTGGAGTAAGTCATAAAACTAGAAGCTATAAGCTGTTCTAAATAATGGAATTGAAATTTGAACACAGATCCTATGCTTTTGATGACCATATTTACTACCACTTTTTAATTATATATGTTTTTATTTATGTACATACCTCACTACTTTGCAATTAACTGTTCATATATCTGTCTTTCCTGCTAGATTTTATTCTTCAAGGCTGAGGAGTTTTCTTTGCTTTTTGTTTCCATAGCCTAATAGTAACAGACTAGCAGATACCTGATATTAAAACAATGTTGGTCAGAATAAATTTTAAAAATATTAGCCTTCAGTAAATCACTCCCAGAGAAAGAGAGTGCTACTTCCTGTAGTTTTTGGTGTTCTATTCTGAGAATAGAATCAATTTCCAGAAGAATATTCATGATATACTACAAAATAAGCTAAACATCTTTTTCTTGTTTTTTAGATAAATTGAACATTGAACATTTATGGCATATTTATATCGGTCTTTCCTGACATATTTTTTTTTGTCTGACTTATTCAGGAAACATCTCAAGCTGAATTTCTAAAGTATTTAATATGTCAATGTATTAATGTTTTAATTATCAGTCAGAACAGAGCAGTGAAATATTAGTGCAGCAGTAATATTGAAGATCATCTAGCTCACTGCTAAAAAAAGAGATTAACAAAAGAATTATCTCTGCAGACAAAATGTTCTAAGAACGCCCACTCTCCACAGAAGAAAAAAGTGGAGGTTCCAGTTAAAGTGGATGTGGAAACACGGAACACGCCCTAAGGATTTTTTCTACTCAGCACTTCTTTTGCTGGCCTTGCAGGGGTCCTAGGAAGTCTTACATTTTCTGAGGGACACAGACTGAAATTAGCTGACCTAGTCCACTCTCCTCATTTTTGAGTTGACATACTTAAGGCTTACTACAGTTCATCCAGTATCTTTACATAGCAAATAAACCTTACCTAAGAATTCAGACTTTCACACTCTCAGTCCAGTGCTCACTCCACTCACTGTCCCAGAAGTATAATAACAGGGCAATTTCCATTTTACCCCAAACGAGGTTATTATAAATGGAGATTACTAAAGCCTAAGTTATAAATGCCAACATGATAGCATCATGCTGGGAACAATCTGCTCAAACTTCAGAGGAAATTTGTCAAGAAGCCTACATCTAATTTTCCTTCCCATTAACATAAATGCCATCATGTCTAAAAATCAGCACCTCTCAGAGACAGGTGTTTCCTTTTTTAGTTCAGAAAGTGGGCTGGCTCACCTTTCTCCTCCCTGAGGTGACTGGAATTTTGGTGCCTTCATAGCAAAATTACGAGATTTGCTTTGATAATACTTAGAACGTTAACTCTTGGGGGGAAATTCCTAAGCAATGCACGACTTCAAAGTAAAGATTTTCATCAAATATAATCTAAACAAGAAAACAGTGCCTGCCAGCAGTCCCTGCCCAACCCGTTTCCTCTCAAGGGATCTTACTTAAGCCTATAACAGCATTGATCTGTCTGAAAGGGGTAAGACCCTTGATCTAACATTATCCCTGGGAGGTGATGTGCAAACAGCTTATATTCATTCAAATTTCCATCCCACCAAACTGCCTTTATCCTCCCCCAAATCATGACAAAGTTTCAAGAGCTCTAAAACACCCTCAAGACTAGGCAAAGCTGAGATAATATGCTCTATTATAGGGGTAGGAGCCACCTCTAGGGCACCAACAGTGACACACATGACAGACGTAACAGTCACAGCCACACACGTCCGGGGACAAGTTCTAATTCCATTTCAACATTAATAGTCACAATTATTCCTCCCAAGAAAGCGTATCAGAATGTAACGAATGAATGTAGTAATATTAGCCTGAAAATCTCAAATCTTCTCTAATTCATTATTTACTTTTTTTCTAAATTAGTTTTAAAACATAATAAATTGCAAGCCACAGTGCTACATGGTTACTAGTTGAATTATCTGTGACATTATCTCACAACTGACTCTGACATACTCCAGTATTGTGGAGAACTGCTTTTCTGAGGACGCTTGTGATGACAGAGCCTGAAAACTAAGCAGTGACCGGCGAATACTAAAAAGTGCTTCGGATGGTGTATATATACACACACACACACACACACACACACACACATATATATATACCATCTGAAGCACTTCTATACTTTTATACTTTTTATACTTTTATAATTTTTATAAGAGCACAAAATACACTCTTGTGTCTCTCTTTCTCTCTCTCTTTATATATAGTGCTCCCTCTATATATAGATACAAGAGTATATTTTATCCATATACAAGACAATATTCTTTCTCCACTGGACTGAGTACTCAATACTGTCCAAACATATCATGTTCATTACTTATTTTCTATGAAATATTCTCAGATAAACAAGAATTCTATCACCGTACCATGTGAATGGAGAAGAATAAATGACATTTCAACAGTGCCTGGTATAATACCCACACCCTACAATAAACACACATGCCTTGAATTCCTATGTTTGAGTAAGTCCTATGAGTACGACCCCCATATTACTTGGCTTCCGTCTATATCTATTGTGTTGTTGCCCTTTGGGGACTTTTCTCCCATTGATTTGTCAATTTAACTGACAAATTTCATTACGCCTCAAGTATGTGGCAGGAACTGGCACAAGTATAGGCACTGCGATATTATAGGAAACAAGTCAAACACCAAACCATCTTTCCAGAGCCCAGTGGGGAAGAGAGTTAAGAACACAGGAGAACATGACATATTGTAAGACATGCTGAGAAAGGAGAACTGAAGATTCCTGAGAGAGGACTAAGAAAGGACACCTGACTTAAACACAGGCAATCTGAAAGACTTCACAGAGAAAGTGATGCCTAAACTGAGAACAGAAAAGCCTGATAATCTAGCCTTCATGCATATTTCTCCAACTGCCAGAACTATCTTCTCTTCATACTTCATTCAACCAGTTCTTAGCATTGTTCAGGTTTCAGTATAAACGTCCCTTCCTCAGGGACATCTTCCTTCTCCTCTACTTCACTTTCTGAACACTAATGACACTTTCCATTATTACTTCATACTTCATACTTTCTGTAATCACTGAAGGTCCATGAGAGTAAGAACTACGTCTGTTTTGTCGTATTGATTCATTTTTGGGGTTGTTCAGGTAAGAGAATGGAAAGACGATGGGACAAGAGAAGTGACACAGGCAAGGAAGTGGTTAAGCTGAATATGAATCTGATTATTAATACTTCTGCTGCCACTAGCAGATAACAATCATTAAGCACTTTTGATGAGCTAGACAATATTCCAGTAAAGAGAGAAGAGGACTTACATATAGGGTAAACATGAGAGGGGCAGAGGCTCTAGATCTCAAATACATTGAAGAACATATGTGGTGGGGGTAAGTGAATAAGAGATCTGGAAGGAAGTCCTAGGTGTGTTGAATTTAAAGGCAAGAGGTAAAGCAATTCAGGGTTATAACGAAACGTGGGTATAGTCATAGAGTGGGGTGGCTCAGACAGAGAAGAAGTGAAGGTAGTGATATCTAGAAAGAGACAGAGAGCTTGGAAATGATTGAGTTGCCTGTGAAGATGCAAATTTGAAAGAGGAAGAAAACCGCAAATTAAAGCAAAGAGGAGGGGAGCATACAGTGGCATAACAGGATAGTATCAGTTTCAGATGAGCAGGGATTTTGCAAAGAAACAAAGGAACATATGGCTTCAAAGTAGTGCTGGACTGGAAGAAGCATATCAAACCTACTCTAGTGGTTTGAATAGTGGCTCACAAAAAAAAAAGTCCACGTTCTAACTCCCAGAATACCCACTATGTTGGCAAAACATAAAACATAAAAGTTTGATAAGATTGAATGTCAGTCAAATTTGGACCATAAGAAATCCTATGTATTTGGTGTATAAGTTGGTGGGGGTTTAGCTTGTTTAACCAGTAAGAAAATAATTTGGCATTATCTTAAGTTAAAGATTGTATGTATACCCTGTGACTCAGAAATTCTACTTCTAGAGAAATCTTTGCACATGTGGAGATAATAGGAGAATATTTATAATGTGATAACTAAACAAAGGAGATAAAGTTGCCAGCTCAGAAACTAAAAATGGTGAAACGTGAGAAACACTTAGCTACACTCAGAGGCTGATATTAGGTCTTGGATTTTCACTGATAGAAAAATCATGAAATACCAGTTCTTTAGTCTTTAGTGTATCCCATCCTTTTACTTGATAGATAAAATCAGAAGACAGAAGCTACCACATTTTGGCATATTTATCACTCCATCAGTTGTAAGATGTTCTGTAATATTATATATCAACAAGGAAAAAACCACTGTAATTAAACTATGAAACACCATGCATTCAGATTTTAGGAACAAAATAGGAATTGGTACAATACAGTAGAGAAAGAGAAAGCATAAACTTTTGTCTGTCGCTGATTTCTAATCTGTCAGCCACCTAGCATCTATTTTCACAGATCATAAAGACAGATCTAGGTTCTGGAATAGCCTCAGAAGAACTGAGTCTGTCAGTTTTTAAGGTTTTTCTGATAGCACCCATGGCTAAATCATAGGCTTATCAAACTCCACAGTGGAGTAAAGATGTAATAAAGGTTTCTTTATTATTATTTTAACGCAAAGTGCCTCGAAGGCAATCAGAGGCATGATTTGGGGCTAGGTTCCGTTTACCAGAAAATAGTTAGAACTCTAGAGCCCTTTAAAATATTGCACATTATATCTCTGGTATCACAGTGAACAAGGTGTCGTTTCAAATATTCCTAAATCTTAACGTATCAGTTTTAAGTACAAGAAAGAAGGCTTTCATCATTCAAATAGTTTCTGTTATCTACATAAGACTGTTTAATTCGTAATTAAGACCAATTACTTTTATGGCTGTCAGTCATTGTCTCACGCAGTCAGATCCTAAATTTCCTTGCATTCTTTCACTCCATCTACTAACAGAATTCTTTTTTGCATAAACAAAACATGTCTGCGGGTTGTTAGTAATTTAGTCAGTACCTTATACACATTTTTAAAATTAATGCATTAATTTGGTGTCTTTTAATTATACTGCACAAATATAAAATGTTTGAGGTTCTTTAAAGAAAAAGGAATCCTTCTGACTAAACATATTTTGATTTAAACTTTCCTGAGAGGAAATTAGTACGTGACTCACTTCAAAGATAGAGATTACAATAGGGTGGCCCTTAAGTGAGTAGAGCCTTTTCTTCATATAATAGCTTAAGAGGTCAAAGCTATTAACTTTTTTCTTTTTTGTAACTTAAGCTGGGCACATTTGGAAGGGCATCTCAAACTTGTCACATTGCTCAAGCAGAAGCTGGAGGCTCAAATGCACTAGAGCTTAAAACCATTTCTGATCTGTGATCTTTTACAACCCCCAGCTATCGAGTCAGCAAAAGCCATGCCACAATGCCCTCCATCCCCCTTCTCTTGCTTTCCCACTCCTGGCCAGACCAAAAGTTATGTATGAGACACAAATACAACATGTACCCCCAAAGAAATACTAAACTGCTTTCACATTTCTGAATATTCATCGGGAATAGACACGATGAGTTTTTCCTCAGTAAAATACAATCCGTTCACATGGAGGCGCAATGAAGAACAATAAATACACAAAGTGTTAAGAGGTCAAATTTCAATAAGCAAAGAGAAATATGTCAAGGCAGAATTAATTTGACTGGGCAGCTTTGATCTTTTTTTCAAAGTCAGGTTGACTATTGGGTCAAATTCTCATGAGAGAAATTTATTATAATTGTTTAGTGTGCCATCAAATAGCCTGCACAAATTGAAATATGAATTGAGCTGGAAATATGTTTTTGTTAAAGCGTATTTTATAGTTAGAAAGTAATAGTTTATTACCTTAAACTATTACTTAGGGGATTACTTTATTTTTGACTATGCAAATTGTATAGTTAAAGTATACAGTAGGTCATCATGCACGGTATGACTTTTTCTAACTATTTTTTTTAATTTAATTTTAGAACAAAGACATATTTTAGTGGATATGGTTGCTATATGGCAATCAAGTTAAATTAAAATTTGTTGTACATGTGATAATCTTTTGATCAATGACATGCTATAACACTTTCCTTTAATATTTTTCCCAAGTTACTTTTATAGCCCTTGGACTTTTTCTTTTCTTAATCTTCATTCATATTGAAATCTGAATTGGAAGGAACTGTATAGAATTTTTCAGCATTTTTTTTTTTTTTTGGAAACAGAGTCTTGCCCTGCCGTCCAGTCTGGAGTGCAGTGGTGGCACCATCACGGCTCACTGTAACTTCTGCCTCCCAGATTCAAGCGATTCTCATGCCTCAGCCCTCTGAGCAGCTGGGACTACAGGTGTGTGCCACCACACTCAGCTAATTTTTGTTTCTTTGTGTTTTATTTTTAGCAGAGACATGTTGGCCAGACTGGTCTTGGCCTCAAGTGACCTGTCCCCCTCGGCCTCTGAAAGTGGTGTGATTACAGGCCTGAGCCCGGCCTCAGTTCTTTCAATAAATAACTATAAATAACCAAGTTACTTGAAATCCTTATAGCTCTAGATTAAGTTTATTTTAAAAACTATTGTGTACAGTGCTAATACATGTTGGTGACCTAAGTGGAGAATTAAACTGAATAAACTGGTGCCACATATGTTTTATTATGAATGGCTAAAGTTTTATTCTCACCATTTTAATATCCACAGAGTACAATATTTAATAAACGTTCAATGAAGGAATAGAAATTGTTGTGAGTGTACAAATATATTAGCTCATCTAAATTTGACTGAATAAATATATGATAGATACAATATATGAACTTACATTTTTGAATATTTGTCCATATGAACAAATTAAGTCCTAAATGCCCTTATTTTAAAATGATTAAACCAGTGCAATCAGGCTGCTAGGAGCAGATATGAAGATGATAATTCCCAAGAAGGCTGCAGGCAGCCCCTTGTTAATGGTACTACCGTGAACATTTTCTATGTCATTAGTTCTTCTGTAGAAATTTTTCCAGACTCTCGCAAATATTACTCTATCCTGGCCATTTTAAATATTTTTTTTGAATAATTCAAAAACAATATTTTACTCATTACACGTGGCAAATGAGTACTTGTTACAATATTTTATTATTCTCTTTGTAGAGTTGAACTGATAGAAAAATAAAAGAAATAAGGTAAAAAAGCAAGCAAATGAAAATTAAGAAATGAGGTTTTAACAGGGCATAAGAGAACTTTTAATCTTCATACGTTTTTTCATGTGGTGGTATCTATTCCTATGGAGATGATACCTAGCAAACGAAAAAGAGGAAAAGGAGCATGAAGAAGGAGTGGGTCCCTCTGTGATCTCCAGAAGAAGCAGGGAAAGAGGTGATAGTGAGTGTTATCAGATAGCCCTGGAGAGTTTTATAAAATTACAGAGACCATCACACACACCCAATCACCAGGACATTCTGGCCATGATTTTTCTTCCCTTAGCAATGAATGACAGGTTAGCTTCTACTGCAGGAAAAAACGTTACAAAGAAAAACAGGCGGGAAAAACGTTAGAAAGAAATCCAGATTAATAGTGGTCATCATATCATCTACTGCTTGCAAAAATATGTTACCAAGCCATTAAATAATATATTTCATTATGATCATATTTTATTGTTTCTCTAATAAGTAAGGACTTTATTTTAGGTATTACCAAAGTTAGATTTGAACTAAAAGATCTGTACAGTTGCACGAATGCTTATAAAGTTTGAAGAATCTGCATAAAAACATGATAAAAGTGAAAAGTAGAACCTCAACGAGTATTTTTAATTTAACAATTTACATGGAATAAGGACAAATTACATCAGTCACATGTCAGACATGTCCACTCAGCAAATCATCACCACACCCAAAAGAGAGTATTTGGTCAAGTAGAGCAAACAGTGTTAATGACCTCAGTGACCCATGTTTGACAGCAAACCTAAGGTGACTGTTTCCCTCCCAAGTCACCTTTTCATTATGGAGATAATGTTGCTTATAACACGTCATCACCAAATTACCTTACGACTTGGGCATGGTTAAGAACAATCCTAAAAAGGACAATGAGTACTAGAAATATCAGTCAGTAAAACGAAATTTCATGCAGGTATCCTGAAAAAAAGTGCAATGGAGAGAGTGAGACAGCTACATAGAAAAGGAAGTTTATAAAAGTTGGTGTTTTCAAATGGTGATATGTCCAATGTGTAAGACTGAGCAGGCATACAGTTTAAGTGTTGTAAAAGCCTTCATAGCCAGGACTATAAATAAAATGATGGAATTCTTCAAAATAGGTACTTTAAAGTACATATTTATTTGATCTGGGATCATGCTAGCAGGAGGTTAAAAATTAGAAAGAAAGGGGAGGCATCAGTAAGTGTTATAAATTTTGGGTACTGAGCAAGTAAAAAACATGGACACAAAATAATGATACTGATGATAATAACAGTGTTCATGGCCAATGTTTATTGAGTCTACCTATATGCGAGACATTTTAAGTGCCTGACATATATTATCTCAATTAATTCTTATAACAATATAATGAGATAATACTATTATTATCCCTCTGTTATTGGTGAAGCTACCTAGACCGAAGATATTATGGAACATGCCCATAATTAGTTTCCACCAAAGCCTGAACTCAAAAGCAGATCTGAGTTTCTTTTCCTAACTATCATAAATACAATCTATGACACAAAAGATACCAGTAATTATCTTCTTTTATGTGGTCATCATTAAGCCATGAACAGGTCCACACCCCAGGTGAATGTTGATTTCCACTCTTATTCTTTCAAAATTTCTCTTTGGCATAAGGCCTTGGTGGCCATTCCTAAATCCTTAAATACAAAAATTTACCATCGTGTAGTCACAGAGATATCCAATGAGACAAAGAAAGAAAATGATGAGAGTGTTTTATCAATATGCCTATCTATCTTTCCATTTCAGCCTCCACTCCTCTTTTGTTTATGAGCTCCTATCAGAGTTTAGTATCCACTTTGGTACTTAACATTCTCTATGGTAACTCCAACATCGTAGAATAGTCAAGACATTAAGCAACCAAAACTCTGCCCTTAATTTCACCATTTAAACTCGAATATGAGCTTGTTCATGGTGTTTTTGTTGGACCTTATTATCTCCATTGCAAGGAAAGAAATCCATCTATTCTTCATACTTTATTTCTCTGTACTCCTTTGTAATCAGTAAAATTCTTGAGACATGGTTATTCACTTAAACATTACATATGAAATGATCCCCAAGAACCCCACAGCACTTTTTTTTCTACTGAAATTGGTTTTATTTATTCAGATACGGCTAAAAATTGTTATAATAATGACTGAAAAGGTCCGTACACATTTTCATAGCCAAAAGTCTAGACAATGGCCATCCAATAATCTGAAAATCTGTTATTAGATTAGTAATGAATGAGGTCAGATATTTTTCTACTTAGGCTTTGCATCTAGGAAGACCATTTGGACCCATAATTTCCAGAGTCCTTTATTTGTCTGACTGCTCAGAATAAAAGAAGGATTATCACATATCTATCTGAAACAACAACAACAAAAATGCTGCTCTTTGATTAAAATTCACATTATGTATTATGCAACAGTTAAGAATGGGGTGTACCCACAAATATAGCCACTTAAGAGTCCGCCCTAAGAAACTGGTTTAAACTTCATGGCCAAGTCCCCATAATGCTTTGGTTTTTGCAAATTTGGCAAGGTCAAGGAGTTCATGGGAGTGCTGTAATGCCAATGTGATTTATTTAATAAAGATGAGACCTGTCATTACCCAGGGATGCGCTGTGCTGTGGGTGTGGGGAGGAAAAAGCAGAACTGCCTTGTCCTGAGAAGCAGAGTCAGCAGTGTTGTGTGTGTTTGTTGGACATCTTCATTGTGGACTTGGCAGAGCCTAGTCGTCTAGTGACAAATACAGGACTCAGGGTGGATCCTGGCCCACATTTTGGGGACTGTTTGAACCAGCTTGCCCAGACTGCTTTCAAACAATCTTACAGGCTTGGCCATCATCATTGAGCTGATTCCCGTTTGCTGATACTCAGCCCAGGAATGAAACCGAGTTCCTGGCCTCTAAGAGGCCCTTTAGAAATGCCAAAGTTTTGGCACACTCCAAAATAAAGAGGCAACTGTCTCAGAAATCCCTGTATTCTCTGGAGACAAAAGCCAATCATGAAATTTGAGGAGAATAAAGAAGAAGAAAAAAACCTATAATAGGAGAAGGAAAAAATATCATTTTGACTAAAAATACTCAAGGATAACTATGATAGATTACAGAGGGCTACAAATTTTGTATTACCTATCCCCCATGGAAAGATGGAATTTATTTCCCTTCCCTTTGAATCTAGGCTAGTCTTCTGATAAATCTGACCAAAACTTTCCATTTTATAGAAAACCCAATCTGGTCACATTAAAGGATGATGTGGAGAAAGAGATGTCCTAGCATCCAGATGTCCCCTCCAATCATCAGGTAGCTGAGTAACCCATTTAGAAGCTCTAGGCTCAGCTGCCACCCCACTGCATCTGCGTGAAAGACCCCTAACACGACTAGCAGAACTTTTTTAATTTTTTAATTTTTATTTATTTTATTTTATTTTATTTTATTTTGAGACAGAGTCTCACTCTGTCACCCAGGCTGGAATGCAGTGGTACGATCTCGGCTCACTGCAACCTCCCGGGTTCAAGCGATTCTCCTGCTTTAGCCTCCCGAGTAGCTGAGACTACAGGCGTGTGCAACCATGTCTGGCTACTTTTTTGTATTTTTTAGTAGAGATGGGGTTTCACCGCGTTAGCCAGGATGGTCTTGATCTCCTGACCTCGTGATCCGCCCTCCTTGGCCTCCCAAAGTGCTGGGATTACAGGCATGAGCCACCATTCCTGGCCTAAAATAATTTTTTTATATGCCAATACATTTAGGCATGGCTTTTTATGGGACAACAGATAGCTGAAATACCTTTTAGTAGCATTCTTGACAAAGATTTTTCTCCATCTTTGCATAGACACACTACTGAGATTATTACAATGAATTGAGCCAAGCCTATAAATGACAAGGCCTCAAAAACCAAAAAAAAAAAAAAAAAAAAGTCATGAGTCCAATAATTCCCTAGACTTAAAGAACTTCAATTTCTAGCCAATGACCCCTTTTTGGTTAATAGTCAACATGAGTATCTTGTTTATTGGTCTAGGCATGAAACACAACCTGAGTTTGCAAAGGAATAATTTTAAGTTAAAATTTTAAATAGGAAAAACAGTTCTAATGATGACTTTTAATCTTGAACTATTCAAGAACAAAACAGCTATAAAATGGGAAAAAAAAAGGAAAAACATTTTGGCTGTGTCTCAAGGGCTGTACTACCCTAAAGCAACATAACCTTTTCTTCCAAAATATACTTTATTGCTTCTGTATACTGTAAAAGGCAAATTGCTTTCCAGTTTTTGCCAGAGAGGAAAAGTGCCATCTATACATGCACTTTTCTTCTCCACTGACCCCAAGTAAGATCTGTGCTGAGAGGCTGGGCTATGAACTCACCATAAAAAAAAATATTTTAGCTTTGAAAGTACTTGTAAAGATTCGTTACATAGACAAACACATATCACGAGGCTTTGTTGTACATATTATTACATCACCCAGATATTTTAAACTCAGTACCCAATAGTTATCATTTCTGCTCCTCTCCTCCTCCCAAACTCCCCGCTCAAAGAGTCTGTGTCTGTTTCCGTCTTTGTGTTCGTAAGTTCTTATCATTTAGCTCCCATTTATAAGTGAGAACATACAGCATTTGGTTTTCTGTTCCTGTGTTAGTTCTCTAAGGAGGGTAGCCTCCAGCTCCATCCATGTAAGAACTTCCCTTAGTAAGTGATCTTACTCAGGTGTCTGAGTAAAAGACCTGCTCCTTTTCTCCCTATAGACCTGGACCTTTTCATTTTCCCTGCTTCAGGCTTTGAGTTCCTAAATAAACTCTACATGTTTAATTTCCTTGATAGAGATCTGAATATGTGTCCCATGTCCATTATATAATTTAATTCATATGTCTATTTTGTAAACTTTAGGGTTAGCATCCCCTTTCATTAATTCACAAAAATTAAGAATTAAAAGTACATCTCAAAATTTTTTAAACTACATTTAATTCTAAAAATATATCTAATGTTTAGATTAGAATATATTTATAACACTTGTGATATAAACATATTTTACATAGAATACTTACTGATTAATAGAGGGCTGAACATGTCATGCTGTCACTGAGTAGCATTGGTGTTAACCTCCATTTCAGTAGGAGAGAGTAGAAGTATGTTTGCTTATGTCCCTAGCTGCTATTTCTGTGATATCTCTCTGGTGGTATCTGTTGCATCCTGTTATCTAAAAAGCTCCCAACCCACAAAGGAGGTTGTTCTGGGGTACACCTGTGCTTTACCTGCTGTATTCCTCAGCTGGTTGCCCACACAAGCTCTTTTCTCTGACCTGGTCCTTTTCAGAGGCTTATGAGGTCCGCAAAAGAGAAGGTGGTAATGCTTCTTTTGTCCTTTTCTCAAGGAATTTTGATGCTATGCCAATTTTACACAGGAGCAATCAGAAGCTCAGAGTTTAGTCATGTCCCAAGATCACAAAGCTAATAAGTGATAGAATTAAGATTTGAACTGATGTCTGCTTGACTGTAAACCCCATCCTGCAACAGAAATATTTCCCAGTAACAACTCATTACCCACCTTAATCCATCAAGGAGTCCAAAAACAAACCCGTGTTTTGAGCATCTGGAGCTGTTGCCTCTTCAAATATATGTAAGTGAATTCCCTTTCTGGCTTAAGACAATCTGAGTTGGGTTGCTGTCTTCCACAGCTATGAGGGTCCTGAATAACATACTCATGGTAATGTCAAAGCCTCAGAAAAAATGAAAAGTTTATCCCTAATGTGATGGTTGAGGAAGTCTGCCATAGTAGATAATGTGTTTATAGTTGAATGGTGGACTGGACAGTAGTTGTAACTGGAGAATAGCCAAGACATTTGAGGAACTCTCATTTTCAGCAGCTTGGCAATCTCAAAGCCTCATAATAACAAAGATGTCATTACTGCAAAAAATGATGTTTCCCACATGCTTCCCACCTTTTAAGAGCTTAAGTATTTCTTAAGTCATTCTCTTTCTCTATAAGCATGAAAAACTCTGCCTACTTTTGAATTTTGTTCACTCACAGATTTCGCCTTCATTGCTGTTACTTGTGTAATATGTCTTATGTAAAAGGCATGCTTTAAAATATTTTTCCCTGCACTTGTGCACATTATGTATGCCCTGTGGTTGGAAATGTAGAAAGCACTTATATAATTCAGGATGTCTGGGTTTCAGAATCAGGGATCAAACATTTTGTTTTTTACCTAAGTAATACCTATTTAGCTCTTTTAGTATCATCATATTTATAATTTCTTTTTCTTGAAAGCTAAATCAGTTGGGCTTCCTATGGTATTTATTATTTCATACAGCTATCTATAAGTTACAAGTGAGGGAGGTCAGATTTCAGTCTGCTCGTGAGATGATAATGGGCAAGAATGATGACTTGAACTCAATTCGATGTTGCTTTTACTCTTCTTCATTCCAAAATCAGCTAATAAGGAGTATAAAGAATTTATACAGGGTAAAGATGTAAGTGGATGGGCATGAGCCCCATTGTCTCAGTTGTGTTTTCCTGTATTGGTGGTCTTGGAAGCCTGTGTGGAAGGAGAAGTGCACAAAGTCAGATAATCATAGCACTATTGTCTCCTATACTCAGGGCACATTGACTTCCAGAAATAGCTTATCAGGCAATAGAACTACTACTTAGCAGGCTACCCAGGCTGTATATTCAGGCTCCAAAACATGGAATGTTTGTTCTGCCAGCGCTGAGCAACCTCCCCTGATCTGCACCCAACAACGCTCTGTGAATGTCCACTGAGGGGCTTTTTATAGGCAAGCCCGGCCAAGGCCTTCTGCCACAAGTAACTGATTTTTGCACTTTTCTCAGATACTGATTTTTAAGGAATAGTAATAAAAATGGGTTACAGTGGAGTATGGCAGTCTCCTTTTACATTCTGCACTTTGCGTCACACCTAGTCTGTATAACTTGGTGAGTATAAAGGCAAATATAAGTTTGATTTCAAAATTTGTCAAATAAAGCAGTGGATATTATTCTATCTTCTCTTTCATATGTTTGCAACATTTGCTGTTTCTTTAAATACTAGATGAAATTGCCTTTCATCCACAGAAGGATGGAAGGGTCCATCCTTGTGCCTGCTGCTCAAGAAGTCACTTTCATGATAGGATTTTTAGTAGCAACCACAAAGCCTGGATGATAGCCCAAAAGATGAAAATGTTTAAGAAGCACTGCTTTAGATATATGTTATATCCCAAACAGAAGGCTCATTTGTCTGGCTTATGGGTGAGGTTCTGTATTAAGTTCCCATACCAGGGAATTGAGCCAAAGACTAGGATTAGGGACTCATAAATCAAATGGAGCTAACCTACTTAGACTGAAATTTTATCTCTCAGTGCTGAGGGGTTTTGAATAGGCTAATGCAAGAATGCAATTTTCATAAATACCAGTGGTTTCACCTCAGTATATACCTTTACGTGAGTTTGAAGCATTATCAAATTATATAAAAATGAAACTGGATATTAAAATCTGAAATTTAGAAAATATGACCTGAAGAGTTCATGGAATAAAGAGAAATCGGACACTGAATTAGATCTCTAAGGTGTACTGAAAAATATGTAATTATCACCTGGCCACCAAACATGAGCTTACTCTAAGAAGAATATAATAGAATATAAACAAATTTCAAAAATTGTTCATTTGTATACTTGCAATCTAACAGATATTATGACTGACAAAAATAAATTCTGTTTTGCAAATGAGATTGGTATAAGCAGGTCTAGTTTGAATAGGGGCAGTATATGATCTCTTAGGATTATGACAAAGATGGTGGTGAGTTAGCATGCTTTGATTATGGTAGGTGATAGAAACAACTCTTAGCTTACTCCTAGAATCTGAAATGAATCATAAAATTGGCCTATGAAAATAAGTTAATTGGCTTGTTGAGAAACTTATTACACCTATAAGGATGAAAATCTATGTGGGAATAGGGAATGCAATATATTAGTTATGCCAAATGTTTCTGTTCTTGGATTTGGCTTTAAATTAAACAGATTCAGGTTTAAATCTCATTTCTATGACATAGTTATGTGAACTTCAGAAATTATTACTGTTACTTTTATTATTATTATTATTATTATTATTATTTGGAGATGGAGTCTCACTCTGTTGCCCAGGCTGGAGTACAATGGTGCAATCTCAGCTCACTGCAACCTCCACCTCCAGGGTTCCAGTGATTCTCCTGCCTCAGCCTTCCGAGTAGCTGGGATTACAAGCATCCACCACCACCCTTGGCTAATTTTTGTATTTTTAGTAGAGACGGAATTTCGCCATGTTGACCAGGCTGGTGTTGAACTCCTGACCTCAAGTAATCCACTCACCTCGGCCTCCCAAAGTCCTGGGATTACAGGCATGAGCCACCGTGCCCAGCCCAGAAACTATTTTTTGTAAGTCTGTGCTTCATCTTAGATATATCAAATAGGCACACAAATCTGTGAGATTCTGTGAGGGACTAATTAGACAAAATATTAAAGGCCTAAATCTGTACCTAATCCATCCTAGGTCTTCAATACCTAGAAGCTATGATTTTTTTCTTATTATTTTATTTTTAATCTTGCAGCATAAGAGGCAATACATAGAAACAGAAAACTGGTAGGCAGTGTTTAGGTTAACATATTTTTATTATCTCATTTCAGTATTGAAAAAATAATATGTTGATTCTCTGTGAAGCCTGCAGGAGCCTGTAAATGAAACTTCTGACAGTCATTCCCACCAGACATCCAGTCACATAGCTATGCTCCCTGATGCCCTGCATACATATTCCAAAATGCTGTCATTCCATGTTCCTATAGTTACTGGGACCTTGGAAAATGCCCTATTTCTCTCCTCTGTATTCAAGAATTCCTCACAGATCAGTTGCTCTCACCAAAACAGAAGTAGTTTCACTGGACTTTCTGCCAAATGCCTGAGCAGGGAGGACTTCCTTTTCTAGTGAGAGAACTGCAAGCAACTGGGTCAAGCTATAACCCACAGGCCTGCATGGTAGTCCTGGATGTTCTACTGCGAATATCCCTTTGCCTACAATGATCACTGAAGACGTTGCTAAGCCCCATCTTAGTTTCAGGGCTTAAAATAAAATATTCAGCTGCCTCAATCATGCTTGCAAGAACTGGGTAAAAATTATAATTAAAATGCAGTGCAAATGCAGCATTTTAAAATTACACAGACTTAAAAAATATTGCACTGTTCAGGCTTGACACTACAATCTTTTAAGGTAAAAATTGTTGAATATAGTGAATTATTATTAGATGAATAATCAAATAAACAGTATCTTAGTATATGAAATATGTTCTACAGTGTCCACAGTGTCACTGTATATTTAGCCAAGGTGAATTGAATGCTGTAAATCTGCATAAATAGAAAACATCACTTATTACAGTAGTACACTAGAAAGGTACCAGGGGTGTGGTACAATCACACAAACTAGCTACAAATCCTACTGTGTTAGCCCACGCTGCTATAATAGAATATCATAGGCTGGGTGGCTTCAACAATAGATATTTATTTCTCACAGTTCTGGAGACTGGAAGTCCAAGATCAAGGTGGCAGCAGATTCTGTTGCTGGTGATGGTTCTCTTCCTTGTTTGTGGAGGACTACCTTCTGGCTCTGTCCTCATATGACAGAGAGAGGGAGAGAGACAGAGAGAGAAAGAGAGAGAGAGAGTGCATGCACTATGATCTCTCTTCTTCATTTTATAAGGACATTAATTTCACCACAGGGCCACTGACCTCATCTAAACCTAAAACCTAATTTACCTTCCAAAGGTCTTACTTCCAAATACCATCCCAAGAGGAGTAGGACTTCAGCATATGAATTTGGGGGGACACAAACATTTAGTCCATAACACACACACTGAAAAGTAAACGGGTGCTGAATTATTTTCTAGCAGCTATTGGGAAGCAGAAGAGTGAGATGGGCAAGATAGGAAGCCATTCATCATTTCCTTGAAAGCATAAGCATGAGGGATTCACGCAAGTACAACAAGGGCAGTATAGAGTCAAAAAGCAGCACTGGGAAAAGGAGAGAAGACAGCAAAACAAAATTAGGCTGGAGTGGGTTTTGTAGTTTTGTTGTTTGCGCATTAAGAAGCACAGCAGGCTTCAATATGACTTGCTGGCTAAAAGTTCTAACGTGAAGAGTCTTTTCAAGCAGATACCCCACAGAATTCCTCTTATACATCAAATGGAGTATCAGAATCCTTTGGTCATAACCTTACTATCAGACAATTATATGTGTATATTTGTAAAGATACATTTTCAACAATTCAATTAAATACAATGGACCAAAATTTGATACCAGAAAGTTTCGCCTTTCCCTTTTCGTCAAATCTTACGTACCTGAAATTCTCCTGCATAGGGCTGTTCACTTACACTCAGACTTTAAGTTGTTTTAAAGGTACCTGTGCCCTAAGAGAAAAGATTTCAATGAAAGGTATACTAAGACTTGGGCTCTGCCACTTATTTAGGCCTGTGAGTAGGTGCAAGGCACTGACCTATTTATGCTCTGATTGGCTCATCTGTATAATGAAGTAACTAATACCTACCACAGGAGATTGTAAGAATTTCTAAAATTCAATTAATTTGAACTATTTTATAAATGCTGAAGTTGCACTGGGGTTCACACCTGGAATCCCAGCACTTTTAGAGGCCGAGGCAGGAATATAGCTTCAGGGCAGGAGTTCAAGACCAGTCTGGTCAACATAATGAGATCCCATCTCTGAAAGGAAAAAAAAAATTGAAAAAATTAGATAGATGGTGGCACACACCTCTAGTCCCCACCACTCAGGTGGTTTGAGGTGGGAGGATAGATTGATTCCAGAAGTTCAAGGCTGCTATGAACTGTGAATCGCAGCACTGCACTCCAGCCTGGGCAACAGAGTAACACCCTGTCTCTAAAAGAATTAAAATTAAATTTTAAAAATATATAGCACTGGGTAATTCAGTGCAAATGCCCCTGGAATAGGTGATCCTCTAAACCAGGGTTCCCCAAATCCCAGGGTGCAGACTGGCGTGGGTCCATGGCCTGTTAGGAACTGGGCCACACAGGAGGAAGTGAGCAGCAGGCAAGCGAGCATTACCACCTGAGCCCCGCCCCCTGTCAGATCAGCGGCGGCATTAGATTCCCATAACAGCGCAAGCCCTATTGTGAACTGCACATGCTAGAGATCTAGATTGTATGCTTCTTATGAGCATCTAACTAATGCCTGATGATCTGAGGTGGAACAGTTTCATCCTGAAACCTTCCCCAACCTCCATCCGGGCAAAAATTGTCTTCCATGAAACCGGTCCCTGGTGGAGACCGGTTGGGGACCGCTGCTTTAAACTATTTCCATTCTCTTTATGCAGAGGTGATATGCATAGCAAATTTTTCCATCAGAACAAATTTTGATTAAACTTGACAGCTTGAGGAGAACGGAGGAAGCATTAAGAAGGAGGATGTTTAGAGAAGGAAATGGGGGAAAATGGTCCATTGTGAAAACAAATTTCTCTAGCTCGTAACTATGTATTGGTAAAGTATGCTTTGCTTTCACTTGTAAACCTGAAGGAAACAAGTTAGTGAATAGTGATAACTTAATACATGTTCTCTATACTATGACTATTTGTTTTATCGCAATTTTTAAGAGGAGATCTCAGTGGGATGGATTAGACTTGACATTTTTCTGCGGGAATGAGCTCTTGTGATAGCTAGAGAAGAAGAAAGGGAGTAGAGAAAATCCAGCCTTGGTTGAAGTGGAGAGGGGTCAAGATGCCACAGGTGTAGAAGAGGATAAGCTCCCATTAGAGGAACATTTTTAAAGTGTGTGGCTACCCATCTCTTAAATCTGTAAAAGACTTCTCTAGCTCAGAACTATGTATTGGTAAAGTATGCTTTGACTATATCAGGGGAAATCTTTAGGTTGTTTTTGTTTCTACTTACCATGAACTCAATCTAGGCCTAATTTTGGCTCTATCTTTTGGAAATCCTAAAAAGTAAAATTGTTCAGTGTAAGTTTTTGTTCTCTCCTCCTCCCACAGAACCAGAAAACATGACTGATCATGTTTTTTTTTTTTTTTTTTTTGTTTTGTTTTTTTTTTTTTGGGACGGATTTTGCTCTTGTTGCTCAGGGTGGAGTGCAAAGGTGCAGTCTTGGCTCACTGCAACCTCCACCTCCCAGATTCAAGCGATTCTCCTGTCTCGGACTCCCATCTTGCTTCTATTATAATTTGTATTCAGTTAATCATATTCAGATTGGCTTGAAGTCATTTGTTTACTCATTATTATTTTTAAATATATTAGTTTATTATTTTTAAACATACTCATTGAATTAGTAATGAGTAGAAGCCTTCTTTGGGCTGGGATACAATTACTCAAGTCACTTTAGGTCACGATAAAAGTTGTACAAATCTCACTACTCATGGAGTTGCTCATTTTCTGTTTGTTTTGGGGAATTTAAGCTACAGAGCTAGGTTCTTCTTACATATCATCCAGGGCCAGAAGGCATTCATCTCCTTACCTTTCTTTCAGTTGGGATGTTTGACTGGAATAACAGAGGTTGAAATTACATAAAGTATCTACAACACATATAATATATATCACAGGCGAGAGAAGAGACGGAACATGAAGAAGTAATGAAGAAAGAATAAATTTCAGGAATTTTGGGAGTTTTCAGAATAATTATACATGCTGTTGGATAGGTAATATGAAATAACATTTCTATCCACCAAAAGAAGCTGATGTGATAGCAATTGCTACACATATTAGCATCCTAATTAAGACTAATTTATTATCACAAGCATTTACTAGGAATCCTTGTGGCATAATCCAAGGCACTTCAAGAGAATGGAACACAGCTCCTCAAAATAGGCATGTTGGTAGTTGAAAATGTATGCCAATGGATACGTGATCAATTACATCATAGATGGATAGGTACTGGGGAATTAAGTTAAAGGACATAATTTTTTAATTAGCCTAAACTTTCTTTGAATGAACTTGCACCAAGATTTAATAGTAAGAAAGATCTGAAATTGCTATCCTTATTAGAAAGCAGCAGGCTGTTGCATGACTTGGGGAATTCCTAGCCACAAAATGTTGTGGAATGCTGTTTTTTGGAAGTATCAACCGTTGATTTCAAGCGAAGTGAAGATATAATATTAGGGTAGAATGAACATTTGTCTTCCTTCTGATGCCAAATATTTAAGACTGTAACAAGAAATTGAAAACAGGAATTTAAGAAGGAGAAAAGTTTTTATCATTTGAAACTTGAAACCAAGGAATTTAATACTAGTGATGACCATCTTATGCATAGAAGGGATTTTTAAAGCCTGGAAATATAAGCACAGAGAAGCATTGAATCTCATTGCACAGATACAAAGAACAGAAGACAGGGGATCCAGTGAAGGCCAAAGCAAAGGTGGTCATGGCCTCTACATGAAAGCACATCAGCTCTTCAGTGGTGGGGTAGGAAAGAGGCAGGGATTTGGTAGAGCAATACTGTGTGGAATAGGCTGGCTTTTGAGATGACTGATTTGACCTGGTAAGTGGAGAGCTACCTACCTAAGTGTTATCTTCTAGGATGTGGAAACAGACTCTAGTGTATGGACTTGGAAATGTGTCAAATTGATATCATTGACTTAATAACTTAACCTAAAAGTTACATGTTGAGAAAGACAAAAAAAGGGTCCTTTATGGTACTTGTTTATATGCTATAAACCCTGCTAATCTCTTTGATTTTTAAGATTCTCCATGAGATACATGATGACAAACATACAGTGTTAATGTTTTCTATAGGATGTAATATCTCTGTAAAATTGGAACAAATATACAACAATCAGCAGCAATTACCTTGGGAAACAGAGGTCAAGGTTGAGGTGAAAGAACTTTTACTTTTAATCCTTTGGTAATAGATTTTTTATTATAAACATAATTAAAAACTAGTTAATTAGGAAACAAAATTATTTCATGTTAATATTCAGTTTTGATGCAATATACAAACATGTATAATTTCCCAAGACATCTATTTGTAGTATATCACAATACTGAGAATTATTTCTGAGTAGAATATTAATGAAATTTTTAATTCCTTCCTTCCTTCCTTTCTTCCTTTCTTTCCCTTCCTTCCTTCCTTCCTTCCTTCCTTCCTTCCTTCCTTTCCTTCTTTCTTTCTCTCTTTCTCTCTCTCTCTCTCTTTCTTTCTTTCACCCCTGGGCTCAAACAATCCTCCTACCTCAGCCACCTGAGTAGCTGGGAATACGACTGGACTTGAACCCCTGGGCTCGAACAATCCTCCCACCTCAGTCGCCTGAGTAGCTGGGAATACAAGTACATGCCACTACACCCAACTACAATTTTTTTTCTAAGCAAATTGCTGTGTTTTCCAAATTCTTTAAAATAATTGGTCAATATTTTCAGAAAAAAGAAAATTTACAATTAAGTTATAAAAGAAGGTTCTTTTGTTATTTGTTCTAATTAATAACCATTTTTTAAATCCCCATTAATTATTAGAATGTATCACATCTTTAAATTTATTTCAATCCATACCAATAGCAAGAATATTCTGATTTTAGATCAATGATGAAATATTTTATAAAATAAAAGATGGATTTAAATAATCTTTCTTAATGTTTTTATACAGCTGAAAGTTATTGTAAATAGAGATGCCTTTGATTCTGGGTTTTAAATATTCTACACCCACTTTCTTTTTAGACCTTAAATCTCACTCAAGCTATTCTGCATAAACACAGTTAGAACCTATATGCCAGATTTCATTACAGCTTCAAAGAAAGAAATGTAAACATAGTGTAAATTCAAGGACATCAGAGAGATTTTTTCCCACTGCTTGTATAAATATTAAGAGACATGATTTGCTTTCATTCTGTAGCATATTTAGTACCTTTACATTCATTATTCTTATAAATAAATAAAGTTTGCATAATCAAATAAATTTAACAGTATCATACACAAAAAGCCAAACAAATATTTGACATTACGTTAATAAAACAAGTTGATCCTCACTGATTTTAACCAAGCCACTTGCTTTCTTTCCTAACTTTATCCATCTTGCTGAGAAAGAATCATTGGAATTAAGAACTTTTCCCAAATGTGTCCCCTTTTGATCTGATTGGAAAGAAGAGAGCAAGACTGACTGAAGTCTTTGAGAATGTTTCCAAGAGCCCAAATTCTCATCATCAAAGGTGTGGTGGAATTCTTCTTTGCTTCATCATTGCATACTTAGGGAGGATTTAATACCCAGATCATGACATAATAACAATTCCCTGAGTACATTTTCAATGTAGCCAGTTGGGTCAGTAAACTTTCCCGAAACTTTCCTCCGTGAGCCAGCATTTGGACCCTGTTTGCAATCGTGTCTGCACATTCTCCTAAAGGGTGGGACAGCTCATGCCCTTCTGAGAAAAACAAAACTTCACATGTGAACAGCCATGCATCAGTTCCACTGCTTTTAGAAGCAATTGCTCAAGTCTCTCCTGCCTTCCATGTCCAATGTGAACTTAGGTCTGTTATTGACCCAAGTTTTGCTGAAGAACTTGGGCTGGAGAAAGTTTGAGCAGGTCTTTTGACTGATTTTTTTTTTTTTTTAATTTTAATGGAAAGCCTTTAAAAATAAAGGAAAGGAATTCTTTCTGGCTCACTCTGCTCTAGTACTATCAGCCTTCTCCACACACACAATGTATACACTCCTATCTTTGACCACATACTGGGTCTTCCAGCTGCTGGAATGCTCTTCCTCTAAGTATCTGTGGGGCTGTATATCTCCCTTCCCTTCTGTCTTTGATTGAAGATTAGCCTATGCTGACCTTCCTATGTAAAGTGGCAACTGTCTCTACTCCTGATCTCCCTAACCTTCACCTATTTCTTTCTCCATCTCATTTATCACCTCTTTCCTTCCACTGGAATTTAACTCCATCAGAACTGGGCATTTGGTCCATTTTGTTCTTTGCTGAATCTTAAGTGCCCAGGGCATAGTAGGTGCCCAGCAAATATTTGTTAAATGAATGAGAGAATCAGTGAATGAATGAATAAATTCAATGGCCCATCAGAGAACAGAATAATTCAGCTCTTACATAGAAACAAAATGCATTTTCATGGACATGAAAAATGTTGTAAATCATGTGATTTTCTTTTGCCTCTCTTAAAAGTTTTCGGCAGTATCTAATGATATAAAAAGTGTTGGGATATTTCAGTGGAATGATTGAAAGAATATATCCATACCTGTTTACCTGTGTTGGCTTAGTGAAGCATAGCAGATAAGGGAGTTTTTCTTCTAGGTGTGAATCTATCTCTACCATTCACTAGTCATTACTTTCGGGTGGAAGTTACTTAGTTTCTCATAGGCTCCACCTCATCATTTCTAAAAGACACTTTAATAAATTGCTATCTAAAGCACTTGGTGCCTGTCACATAGTAAGCTTTTGGTGGATGATAGTTATTATTAATTAATTTGTTTATCTATTTATTTTTGCAAGACAGTCTCACTCTGTTGCCCAGGCTGGAGTGCAATGTTGTGATATCAGCTCACTGCAACCTCCGCCTCCCGGGTTCAAGCAATTCTCCTGCCTCAGCTCAGCCTCCTGAGTAGCTGGGATTACAGGCATGTGCCACCACACCCAGATAATTCTTGTACTTTTAGTAGAGTTGGGATTTCACCATGTTGGCCAGACTGGTCTCAGACTCCTGACCTCAGGTGATCCGCCCACCTTGACTATCAAAGTGCTGGGATTACAGGCGTGAGCCACCGTGCCCAGCCAATATAATATTATTTTGACTTCTTTAATTTATTTATTCCCATAACCTCTAATCACCTTTTAAAGGTGAAGTATAGTTAAAAAATAATATTAAATTAATGATATCAAGGATTTATCATGGAGTATGAGAAGATAAGAGGACAATGAAATAGTAAAGGAAGCATGTTGACATTGCAAGCCCAAGCTGTTTCTATAGTAAGAGACTCACGAGAATCCCAGATTTATAACTACAACATTCCAAAATGACATAATGCAAATATTTTCCACACAGCACAAAGAAGTTATATATCACATTTGACAAATTCCTTGTTATGATATTGTTAGTGTCCAAAAGGTTATACCTCTGTATTTGGCAATATTATTGAGGACCTACAGGAAAGCTAAAGATGTCACAAATTTACAAATGAGAAATAAATATCTAGACCGCACATAAGTAACATTAGATAACTGTATATTTCTGCATATCAACCTGTGGTGGGTGCTGTGATGTCACTCAGAGTTCCCTTTAGGACTGAAATACTCATTCCTTTAGTGACTAGGAGCATTGCTGAGGGACAACCTCCCCTGTCAGCTACTTCCAGGA
Source organism: Mandrillus leucophaeus (assembly GCF_000951045.1). Classification (NCBI taxonomy): domain Eukaryota; kingdom Metazoa; phylum Chordata; class Mammalia; order Primates; family Cercopithecidae; genus Mandrillus; species Mandrillus leucophaeus. The sequence goes on from NW_012108831.1 coordinate 953,875, forward strand.
TTATCTCTGTTGAAGACAGCCACCTTGCCCAAGGTCAGGTCACCTTCCCAGGGGACCCACGTCCAATGACTTATCTGCATGGGAGTTTAACATCCCAGCCATTCTGCCTCAATTCAGATCAGCTCTGAATGGTCGTTTATCCTCCAGGTTTCCCTATGGTAGGCAAGGGTGCCCATAGTGACTGTATCACATTTCCTCTTCCTCCTCTCTCCAGCCCTGCTTCCTTCCTTTCCCTTGCATAGGGGCTGTTCCCAGGGACACTCCACAGTAAACTTCCTGCATGCAAACTCCATCTCAGAGCTGGCTTTCTGGGAACCTGAGACACAGCTCTTTCTTTCGAAATTGAAAATTTAAGTTACAAATTCAGGTAACTTGAGTACAGAATGCCAAGCATCTGTGTTTTCAACTGAGTGACTGGGTGGTTTTTTACTTTTTAACTAAATAGGTGGGATAGCAGAGTTATATCCACCTACTTGCTTTTTGTTTCTCTGAAAGTTAGAGAGACTTGCAAATCTCAAGAAAGAAAAATATCCTGTCAACTGCCTTGTCTTAAAGCATACTGCCTGGCAATATCATTGGGGACTTTTGGGGTCTATCATGTTAAAGTCAAATGAATTACTACTGAAGTCAGTCTCACTCAATAGCAGGTCAATTCACTGCATTACCATCACAATATCCAAAAATCATAATTGGATTTAGGTAACCAATATTCCTGTTAGAAAGGTATTTCTATAACATGCTATAATGGATGCTTACACTGTTCAAGTTTAAATATACAGGTTAGGAAATACAGCAGCTAGAAGCATCTTTAATATGGCTACAGTGCATTTTTAATATGGAAGAAATATAATGACCAGAATTCTTTAGTATTTATGAAATTCTGCAAACAATTGCTCAGTTGAAAGGATTTTTACAGATTCTATATATAGAAATTCCCTCTCCATTTAAAATAATTCAAGTTGCTAAAGATGGTATCAAAGATTGCATTTTTGACTATTCATTTCTTAGGTTATGGCACTTGCTACAGAGATAACTAAAATATATTGGATATGAAAATTTAAAATATGTAAAGAAAAATTATTAAGTATTACATTCAATGATATGCTAGATATGTTTTTAAATGAGAAAAGATTTTAAAATGCTAGCATAAGAATTGAACGTTTCTTTGTAAATGCAAAGCCATAGTTTCAGTTCATACGAAAAAAAAGTCTTGCTGCTTGTATTGCCTTCGGTCCACCATGGAATAAGACAATATTTATCAATTAGGTTGATCAAGTGCTTTTTCTTAAAAAACAAACCAACACCCAGCTTATAATTTATTTTGTTATGGTCAGATGGTATATTTTATAGATAGATCCTGATAAAGTAATAATTCTCAGATGAAAATGCAATTTGGAACATTTTGAGGAGACCAGTTGCTACTTACTTCAAATTCTCTTACCTTTGTAGGTGAAATCAGATCTCAGTGATGAGATTCACATGGAAGAGGCAGTTTAATCTTAACCTGTATCCTGTAAGCTTCAAATTAAACTATCATTACCATCAAAATTTGGCACTCCTATAGACAAACTCAGATCTATAACTTCCCAGATAAGCAATATAGGCCCAATGCAGTGTTCTAGCTCTGCAAAACTGTGTTAAATTACACTGACCTCTCTTGTTTCACTGATAAATCAATAGCCCTAAGATGGTGACATTTAAAACCCAGTTGAATTATCAAGATGGAAGTAGAGACTGTGGTTCTCGTGGTATCACCACATTATAGCAGCATGACTGCTTTGGCATGATTTTAATTTTCTGAGTATATTTTCTCTATTTGGAAAATGAAAATTACTTTGCAGGGTGTCAGAAGAATAAAATGAAACTAGGCAGGTAATTCACCCAGCACAGTAGCTGGGAAATAGAGGCCCTCAATAAATGTAACTGTTAAGTGCAGAAGTGGAAGTGGAGGCTGGTGGAATTAAGTGAGCAGGAAGCTGGTCAGCTGCAGAATCAAGGTCTGCTTTCTGGACCTGGTGCAGAGCTCCGTCTACTGTAGTTGACTTTCCTCTCCAGTGCAGGTTGGAGAGTGAGAGAGCAATACAGTGCTGAGGCTAGGCCTCCTGCAACTCTGGTATAGCACCAAGCATTTGAATCCTTTTGATTAGTCCACACCAACCTTTGGGCATTCTGTACTCACATGTGCTCTCAGCCATTTGTGGTCAGCCAGGGCATGCCTGTGGAATTCCTTTTCCTGTAACAGTTGACTCATGGTAAAGCGCTCTCCATTTGTCAGGTTGCCGGAGAGAAAATTCCAAGCATGCTCCAACTTGCAGGGTACCCTCAGACCCTGGAGGTGAACTGCCCCTCAGAGTACACTGATTTTCATCTACCTTCTCTTCAAGTCATCTTGCCACTTCCTACTCATCTTTCACGTATAACACAAATGCTACCTTCTCTGTTGCCTTCCCTGACCTCTGTCATCAGTGACAATTGAGAAAACTCCACCCATGACCTCATGTGACACTGTACATACTGTATCTTTACTACATGACAATTCTAATGTAGTCTTCCGATTACTTGCTCATGTAACTGTCAGTCTCTACAATGGTTTTTACATCAACCTCTTTAAAGATTGTTCTAAATCTTGGATTTTTCTCATAGTTAAAGCACACACACATCTTAGGAGGATTACAGACATCTTGAAGTAGTCGTTCACTTTTAGGAATCTGTGAATCCAATGTTAGGAACTCTCACTCAAGCCCTGTATAACGTCGTTTATGTTTTCTTTGCAAATCACAGCAACTGGAGCAGCATAGGCATTTGATAAACAAATGAATAAATGAATGAACAAATGACAGTCTACCTAAAAGAATGACAAGATTTTTCCTAAAAATGAATGCAAAAGGATCTACAATTGCCCCGGAGAAAACTGCATATTAGAGGGTCTCTGGAGAAACTGATCAACTCATGGCTGGCAATACATTCCAAAGAAGGCTTTATAGACTCATTGCCCTGATCTGATTTTGATTCTCTTTCTAATGCTTCTGTGTAGTGAAGATCATGGATAGAGGGCAAAATTAGTTACACTCAGTTTCTGAAATACAAGCTATCAAAATTTTTCACAGGGGCACAGGTTAAATGAGAGGAGATTATTTTCCCTTTTGGCCCTCTGTTTCTATTGCAGACTATTCAAAGGCAAATGGAGATTAATGTGTTTTGCGTTTTTGGAAAACTGGTGAAACTTCATCTACCAGTCTCTCCTTGCAGATGTATCCCATCTGTCTCTGTTGCATGGGATTACAGCTATAGGCCTGGCATTGAAGGTGCTATGCACCTGGGGGGGCTACCGTCCTTCACATGTAGGGGGCTGTAGTAAAAGGCTGGGGCATGGTGGGGCACAGGGAGCACTGTGTTCAGCTTTACAATAATGCCTAGAAGCTCTTAGACTGTGAATAAACTCATTTTCCCTCATAGCTGGCAGTAGAGGCTCTCAAACACTGAGAATTGAGGCTGGCCTCCAAATATTAGTATGAACAGCCCCTTAGAGAACGGGCCTTTCAAACTATAAAAATCTCTATTTTGTCTTTTGTATGCCATAGCTTTAAGACACAGAAATCATTTCCTCTTCAGTCTTTCACAATATACCTACTTGAATAAGCCTCAATTTGCTTAAAAAAATGAGAGAGAGAGAAAGATTATACAGAATTATTTTCCTTTGATGGTAAAGTCCACCTTCTCCCGGGGGCAACTGGCAAACTCTTATCCTCTGCTGCTTCTAGAGAAACGCCCAGTAATGAGAGCTGCTTCCCAGGCTCCGGTGAACAGCTAGAGGTCTCTAGTGGAAATCTAGGGCAATCACAGTTTTCATCAGGTGTGGCTGCCTGCAAGGGCCCTGATGATAGTGCACATGGTTAAGAAGAACTGGTAACAGCCACTTTCCAAACACATAAATATGTGGATTGACTAGAATTCCATTAGCTACATGTCTCCAACTTTAAGGATTCTTGGGAATTTCAGAGCTGATTGGGATCTGGCTTTGAAAAGGGAACAACAGATGAAATCAGTTTTTGCCTCTTTTTCCTTTTTGCCTGCTCAGAAACTGTCTCTAGTTAGAGAGGTTAGAATCCTGAGGAGCTCTGAGAATATTACAAATGTGAGGCACATTCTGCCATAAATTAGGGGTGGTGTGAGACTATGTAAATTTCCACAAGCTTGTCAAGAGCAGTAGGTTTGTAAATATCCAAGCTCCATGACAGTAGCATAAGTATAAGAATCTTTTCTTATACACAAGATGGCCAAGTGTTGCAGATTCTCCTTATCAGGCATTGCGGCATTTCAATGTCTTTTTCTTTTTCTTTTTTTCAAATAGGGAATGACCACATGATTCCTTTAAGGAGGAAAAGACCAGCAAGAATAGAGAAACCCATTACTGGGTTTCATTTGTTTGTAGAGCCAACAATGTCATTTTAGTAAAAAGCAAAAAACAAAAGAAAACGAAAAAAGTGCTTCTAATACATAGTCAATAGGAGCCTTTAAACTTGCATGGATGTTTGGGAAAAAACTCTATTCTAATGAATAATTTAAGAGTCTTCCTGTTTTTCATCCTTGAGGATAGAATGTGATTTACTGCAGTACCAAAAAGTATGTTGAAAATATTTACCCCACAGAGGACAAGTAAAATTACAGTAGAGGGAGCAGTGGCTCAAGCTTGTAATCCAGCACTTTGGGAGGCAGAGGAGGGCAGATCACGAGGTCAGGAGATCGAGACCATCCTGGTCAATATGGTGAAACTCCAACTCTACTAAAATATAATAATAACAATAATAATAATTAGCCAGGTGTGGTGGCGTGCGACTGTAATCCCAGCTACTCCAGAGGTTGAGGCAGGGGAATCGCTTGAACACAGGAAGTGGAGCTTGCAGTGAGCCGAGATCATGCCACTGCACTCCAATCTAGCAACAGAGAGAGACTCTGCCCACAAGAGAAAGCAGGAAAGATCTAAAATTGACACCCTAACATCACAATCAAAAGAACTAGAGAAGCAAGAGCAAACACATTCAAAAGCCAGCAGAAGGCAAGAAATAACTAAGATCAGAGAAGAACTGAAAGAGATAGAGACACAAAAAAAAACCCTTCAAAAAATCAATGAATCCAGGAGCTGGTTTTTTGAAAAGATCAACAAAATTGATACACAACTAGCAAGACTAATAAAGAAGAAAAGAGAGAAGAATCAGATATATGCAATAAAAAATGATAAAGAGGATATCACCACCAATCCCACTGAAATGCAAACTACCATCAGAGAATACTATAAACACTTCTACGCAAATAAACTAGAAAATCTAGAAGAAATGGATAAATTCCTGGGCACATACACCCTCCCAAGACTAAACCAGGAAGAAGTTGAATCCCTGAATAGACCAATAGTAGGCTCTCAAATTGAGGCAATAATTAATAGCCTACCAACCAAAAAAAGTCCAGGACCAGACGGATTCACAGCCAAATTCTACCAGAGGTACA
>NW_012108831.1:959577-960758 GCF_000951045.1 Mandrillus leucophaeus
CAAAACAAAAAGGGAGAATTTTAGACCAATATCCCTGATGAACATTGATGCAAAAATGCTCAATAAAATACTGGCAAACCGAATCCAGCAGCACATCAAAAAAGATTATCCACCATGATCAAGTGGACTTCATCCCTGGGATGCAAGGTTGGTTCAACATACACAAATCAATAAATGTAATCCAGCATATAAATAGAACCAAAGACAAAAAACACATGATTATCTCAATAGATGCAGAAAAGGCCTTTGACAAAATTCAATAGCCCTTCATCCTAAAACCTCTTAATAAAGTCAGTATTGATGGGACGTATCTCAAAACAATAAGAGCTATTTATGACAAACCCACAGCCAATATCATACTGAATGGGCAAAAACTGGAAGCATTCCCTTTGAAAACCAGCACAAGACAGGGATGCCCTCTCTCACCACTCCTATTCAACATAGTGTTGGAAGTTCTGGCCAGGGCAATAAGGCAAGAGAGAGAAATAAAGGGTATTCAATTAGGAAAAGAGGAAATCAAATTGTCACTGTTTGCAGATGACATGATTGTATATTTAGAAAACTCCATCATATCAGCCCAAAATCTCCATTAGCTGATAAGCAACTTCAACAAAGTTTCAGGATACAAAATCAATGTGCAAAAATCACAAGCATTCTTATACACCAATAACAGAGAAACAGAGAGCCAAATCATGAGTAAACTCCCATCCGCAATTGCTTCAAAGAGAATAAAATACCTAAGAATCCAACTTACAAGGGATGTGAAGGACCTCTTCAAAGAGGACTACAAACCACTGCTCAACAAAATAAAAGAACACAAACAAATGGAAGAATATACCATGCTCATGGATACGAAGAATCAATATCGTGAAAATGGCCATACTGCCCAAGGTAATTTATAGATTCAATACCATCCCCATCAAACTACCAATAACTTTCTTCACAGAATTGGAAAAAACTACTTTAAAATTCATATGGAACCAAAAAAGAGCCTGCATTGCCAAGACAATCCTAAGCCAAAAGAACAAAGCTGGAGGCATCATGCTACCTTACTTCAAACTGTACTACAGGGCTACAGTAACCAAAACAGCATGGTACTGGTACCAAAACAGAGATATAGACCAACGGAATAGAACGGAGCCCTTGGAAATAATACTACACATCTACCACCATCTGATCTT
>NW_012108831.1:965073-999883 GCF_000951045.1 Mandrillus leucophaeus
TGTTGGTGGGACTGTAAACTAGTTCAACCATTGTGGAAGACAGTGTGGCGATTCCTCAAGGATCTAGAACTAGAAATACCATTTGACCCAACCATCCCATTACTGGGTATATACCCAAAGGATTATAAATCATGCTGCTATAAAGACACATGCACATGTATGTTTATTTTGGCACTATTCACAATAGCAAAGACTTGGAACCAACCCAAATGTCCACCAATGACAGACTGGATTAAGAAAATGTGGCACATATACAGCACGGAATACTATGCAGTCATAAAGAAAGGATGAGTTCATGTCCTTTGTAGGGACATGAATGAAGCTGGAAACCATCATTCTGAGCACAGTATCACAAGGACAGAAAACCAAACACCACATGTTCTCACTTATAGGTGGGAATTGATCAATGAAGACACTTGGACGCAGGGTGGGGAACATCGCACACTGGGGCCTGTTGTGGGGTGAGAGGAGCGGGGAGGGATAGCAGTAGAGATATACCTAATGTAAATGATGAGTTAATGGGTGCAGCACACCCACATAGCACATGTATACATATGTAACAAACCTGCACATTGTGCACAAGTACCCTAGAACCTAAAGTATAATAAAACAAAAAATTACAGTAGAGGAAGCTCGGGTAATTTAGTAAATAGGTGGATTGATCTTGCCAGTTTCCATTGCAATCGCAAGATCCAAAACCTTGCTGGCAGTTGCCGCTATCAATAGGATTGTGGCAGGCCTGTGAAAGGGTAGGGATTGGTTTTGGTCACCCGCATTGACAATTTTGAAAAGTGTACCATAATTATGACTACAAACTTAGCACATTTTAAAGCCTAAATTAGGGAATCAAACAAACCCATAAAGTAAGTAAAGAAAAAATGTTCATTAAAGGGCAGGATTTGTATAGCAACAGCAACAACAGCAAATACCTCTAAGCATTGTTTCTCAACATCAGAATGTTCTGATTCTCTTAAGGCCCCTACCTTAGGCAAGGCACCTCTGTAATAGTGTGTGGTTCTGTATTTGTGCTACCAAGAAGCACAGTTGCTTGCACTTGCTTGTTACATGACTCTATTCCTGTTGTAATAAATACTTCTTTATGTGTGGCAATATCAGTCCTCTTTAGCCCTGTGTCTGGAGTGTCTGGTGCAGAGTAACTTTCATCACAAATTTGTGAATTGCATTCATAATTAACACATGAATGTAATATAGTGACATATTTTCCAAAAGAATACTATTAATTACAGTAGCAATGAATAGGTCCCAAGTAGTAAGTCCCAATAGATAGGTCCCAAAGAAATTTGACCAAACTGTTTATATTAGATTGGTGATGTTCTTGTATTGGCAGACCATAAAGTTAGAAACAAACAAAGAAACAAAAAATGGGTTATACTTAAAATACTTAGTAAAGGGAAAAATAAAATTCAAAAAAGAAAGTAATTTTTTTTAAGTTTCATGAAATTTCCTTACTCTTTTAATGGCCAAATCTCATTTGTTTCTCCTAACAACTCTCTGAGGCAGATGTTACACCCATTTTACAGAAGAGGAGGGGAAAGGTTAAGGGATTTTAAGAAGCAAGGACAGGATTTTAATTCTTGTGACTCAAACAACAGATAAAATCACTGGGCTCTTTTTAAGGAGGGAGAAGGGGTAGTTTAAATCTGACAAAATACTTTCTAACAAGGAAGTATAGTTTGGGATGGAAGTTTGGGAAAATGTCATATGGAATAAGGAAGAAACAGGAGAACTAAAAAGAGAGCAAAGAGCAATGCAGAGTGGAATATGTAAGAGAAAGCAACTATCCAAGACTTACTTCAAGACAAGATTAACCCTAGCTGCAGCTCAGAAAGCAGTGGAAATCTGTGCCATTATTTAAGGGCCCACCAGCTGTTGGTTCCACTGAATCTCAGTCACCAGTGATTCTAATTTCAAAATTAATAAACACCTGTTAAAACATGAAAATAATTACAAATGTATACCCTGGTGCTGTTCGAGGGCAGACCTGTCCCTCTAGGGAAGACATTTCCATAGATAACTGCAGGTCATTTTGTGCTCAGAATCTTCCAGATGCTTCACAGCTCTCTCCGAACACAGCCTAGTCTAGCTACTATAGGGCCTTACAGAAGTCAGCTCCCAGTTGGCCCTCTGCTCTCATCTCCTTCCACTTTCTCCACATTCAATCTTCTCCAGTCACACTGGCCTCCTCACTACTTTTAGAACTTTGTTTATAGATCACATATTTTTATCTAAATATCCACTTGGCTAACCCCTCACTTCCAATAGGTCTCTGGCTTGGAGATCCTATCTAAAATTTCACACACACACACACCCTGCTTCATTCTCCAACTCTGTATTTCATAACCTCCTACCTTGTTTATTGTTTTCTCCTTAGCTCTTATCACTACCTAACATAATATTTTCCTTATCTTGATCATTGTCTCTCTCCCTTACTTGAATGTAAGCTCCATAAGGGCAGACATTTGTATCTATTTCATTAGGCATATGCTTCAAGCAGCGCCTAGCACGTAATAGTGTTCAGAAATGCCAGTTGAATGGGTGGGTAGAGCACAGAAGAATTGGTCATCTTTCCTCTCCAAAGTCAAGAAAGGCAGGCACAAAGGCTGTCTTCTATCTCTATGCCTCTGGTGGTTGTAGCAGGCAAGGAGCAATCTTCCCAGGGGCTGAAGTTTCTGACACAGTTCAAATGAGGCAGGAACTTGAGAGGTGTGCTCTTTGCAGAAACTTCTGTGGGATAATTTGTTTCTTTCTTGCAGATGCAGGCTTTCTAAGGGAATTACCCTTTAAACCATTGTACATTTGACTAGATCCATCTTGTAGACTCCATGTTTGCCCATAAACAGTAAAACGAGCCACATTGCTTTTGAACCAATCCACCCCTGTTTCTCAGGAATGGCAATTTCCAGCCCCAAGATATAGTAGGGTATGCATGTGATAGCTCAGCCTCCTCTCAGAAGAGGAAAAAATCTGGTAATGTGGCCTCAGTCATGAGGGCACCTCTCCCTAGAAGGACGTAGAATGGCTGCATCTCAGACTGCTGAGTGTTAGAAAAGCTCTAAGCGCTTTTCTGTTCTGAGGGATGACTCTTCTTCCAGACAAGTCTCAAAAATATAAAATTATACTCATCTTTTGAAAGCATACAACATATATCAATCTTTGAAGCTTTACAAAAATAGGGTTTAATGAATTTTTCAAATAATGCCTTTAAGATATCAGGTTTCCCTGCTGAGAAACAAAGACAGTAAGAGTAAGTAAAGAGGGAGAGACTTGCCAAAAACATCAATACTGTAGCTGTCATTAGATGTTAGGTTTCAGCCGACTCCTAGTTGTAAACTCATTGTCTGTGCCTCTCTCTGAAAATAACTTTGAAATCCATCAGTGGCCTTAGCACCGTGCCATGATAGATCAAAGATGTATCTAGAATGATCAAAGTATCGAATCAAAGACCATGAGAAAAATCACTTTAAATCAAGGTTTTTATTTCTATAGATTTGGTCATTGAAATCATAAAATACTTTGCCATGTGCTACAGAGAGGGATTTTCTAGGAAGCTTCAGACAATATTAGTGCTTAGAAAGTCACTAAGTGGCTATCTGGGTCTTTTATCTGCTCAGACACTATCCCAGGTAAATAGAAATATGCCCTATTTTCAAATACTTTTATGTAAAATTTGACAGTCTCCCTTGGGAAGCAATTTTAATGCTTAACAGCCTTTGCTATGAAGAAAATCTGTATTTATATTAAGCTCAAGTCACTAAAACTCCAGTCTAAGCTGTTTTCCACATATTTGGGCAAGGAAACCAGTGGCATATAAAAGCACACATTCTGCTGCTGACACGTAAATGAGTTTGGGCTTTTAGGGTGCTCACTGAGGCTACATCAGGTACCTGGTCCCCAGTGGCTTCATTCTGGTGCTGCAGATGAATGAGCTTGGGTGTTAGCTTATCTTCATGCTAGCCTAGCAAAGCTACCAGGAGGTACATTAGTCCTGACCACACAATGCTAGGGAGGAACAGCATTCCTGACAGCCGCTAGTCTGGAGATTTCAGGTAACTCACCCCAAATGGGAATGGAAATGCCTGCAAATCTTTCTTAGATTTCCTAAGGTAGAGAGTAAATAACATGATCCTGTTTACTTCTTCATACGCCAGACTTTCCTAGGGATCTTAGGAGAAGAATGGGAGAAAATCTAGGCACTGAGGCAAAGCTCCTACAGTGATTTGTGTGGGTGTGTATGCCTGTGTGCATGTACTTATGTAAATGTGTGTGTGTGTTCATATGTGTCTTAATCTGCGTGGGCTGCTATAATTAATAGCATAACTTAGACTGAGTGGTTTATAACAACAGAAATGTATTTCTCATAGTTCTGGCAACTGGAAAGCTCAAGTTTAAGATGTCTGGAGAGGGCCCTCTTCTGGACTGCATACTGCTGACCTCACATTGTACCCTCACATGGCAGAAAGAGAGAAAGAGAGCTCCCTGGGGCCTCTTTTATAAGGACACTAGTCCCATTCATGAGGGCTCCACCCTCATGACCTAGTCACCTCCCAAAGACCCCACCTCCAAATACCATCGTATTAAGGATTAGGCTTCAGTATACATGTTTTGAGGGAACATAAGCATACAGTCCATAATAATGTAGATGCATGTCCATGTGTGTGTGAGTGCTGTGCATATTCATATTTGCATATTTCATGCATTTGAGTAATTATATATGTATGTGCCTATGTACGTGTGTGTATATATAGGCATGTATTGGTGAAAGTGGTTTATGTGTTTGAGTATGTATGTATGCACATGTGTGTGCAAATAAACATTTGCATATATATGTCTGCATTTGTGTGCGTGCATGTGTGTATATGTGTGTACATGTGGCAGGGAGGTCTAAGCTGTGGATTTGAAAAGGCTACCTGAACAGCACCAACAATAAATTAAACTAATCCTCAGAAGAAAGGTTATAGAATTCCTGAAAGAATATTTGGAGCTAAATCATGCAAGGACTGTTTCTCTAGGTAAAGAGCTATTGCTATTGCCACATCGCCTCTTGAACAAAGGTAATGTGGCCTCTGCCTTCATAACAGTTAATTACCCTGCCTTCCCACTTGAGGACCCCACTTACTAAGACCTCTCACTCCTTTCCGTGATGAGCACGTGTGATGGCTTGCAGAATGGAAAAAACTCAATGCCAGATTAAGAAGTCAAAGAATTTAATATAATTTCACTCATTATTCACTACCAAAATTTTGAAGAATAAGTGTATGATTAGTTTTGCTATTCCAAATTCATAGGGTAAAACGGGAGAGGCAAAACAGCCAAAGATAACATTTGCATGTATGATTATCTTTACTATTCAATATCAGTAATAACAAATGAATAAATTGGCGGATCACATTTTATTTTTATGTTGACATTTTATTTATTTTTTAGCCCAAACATTTTAGTAACTGAAATACACTAAACTGTATGACACTATAAACTGTTGCAACGTAATATTGATAATGATACCACTGTAAAGTTCAAATTACTTTATGAAGGGATATATTAATATGATAATAGGATGGGCATGGTGGTTCACGCTGTAATCCCAGCACTTTGGCAGGCCGAGGCGGGCCAATTGCCTGAGGTCAGGGGTTGGAGACCAGTCTGACCAACATGGTGAAACCCCATCTGTACTGAAAATACAAAAAAAATTAGCTGGGCATGGTGGTGTGCACCTGTAATCCCAGCTACTCGGGAGGCTGAGGCAGGGGAATTGCTTGAACCAGGGAGGTGGAGGTTGCAGTGAGCTGAGATTGTGCCACTGCACTCCAGCCTAGGCGACAAAGCGAGCCTCCATCTCAAAAAACAAACAAACAAACAAATATATGATAATGAACACCTATCAGGTGTTGGGAAGGCTAAGTGTAGGACACAGTCCCTGCCCTTAAGGCGACACAGGTCGAGTGAGGACAGAGAGCAGTAAATGGATAATTACTACGTAACAAGGTAAAGAAGCATCTGCCTGTGCAGAAGTACATGAAGCAGAAAATGAAGAGGATTTCCTGGAGAACTGAAGAAGCTGTAAGGTAAAGGCACTGTCTCACCCATGTCTTTCCTAAAGGATGAACGGGGACAACATGCAACAACCTATACCCTACACCCACACCTACCCCACCCCGAATGGAAAAGAAAAATAAACTATCACTAGGGTTTTTAGTCATGGAGGTATTGCACACAAATACTATTTTCAGGAAACATACAGCTTCTGTGGCTTCTAAGTTGGTACATCTCTGAGTTACCAACCAATAAGCCAGTCCCTGCACCTTGTTTATTTTGAAACTGGCAAAGAAATATTAACAAAAATTCTGGTGGGAAGTCAGGCTGAACCACTTATTATTTCCCTGAGTCTCTAAATTGATCCACTTGATGGAGAGAGATGTTCTTGTTTTGTTTTGTTTATTCTCTACCTGAAATTAAATGAACTGCAACCTTTGGGACTTGAGGGCCACTTCAAGCTGGTAGTAAGCAGCGTTCTGGCTAAAGAAAAGATTTGCATCAAAGTGCAACTTGCAGGTCTGTGAAGAAACAGCAGCTGGGAAGCCGAGGTGGGTAGATCGCTTGAGCCCGGGAGTTTGAGACCAACCTGGGCAACATGGTGAAACCTTGTCTCTACAAAAATAGAAAAATTAGCTGGGTGTGGTGCCAGGTACCAGTAGACCAGTAGTCCCAGCGATTCGGGAGACAGAGGTGGGAGAATTGCTTGAACCCAGGAAGCGGAGGTTGCAGTGAGCCGAAATTGTGCCACTGCACGTCAGCCTGGGTGACTAAGCGAGACCCTGTCTCAAAAAATAAAAGGAAAGAATGAAAGAAAAAGAAAAGAAAAGAAATGGAAACAGAAACAGGAGCTTCTGATTAAAAGCAGGGTCTCCTGTTTGCTATATCACTTAGAAGAACGCTGATGAGTTTGGAGCCTCAGTGGGAGGCAAACAGGTAGCAGGATTGTACTAGTCCAGGAATGGGGGAAATGGATCATCTGGCGTCATCTGCCTCACACATTCCCGCTCAGCCTTTGCACTTGAAATTTAGTACCTTTCACAGAGAAGGAGAAAATACCAGTGACAAAACTGGGACACTGACTGAAAATTAATAGCACTTTGCACTTCAGGCTTCCTGGGAGGATGCACCATACATATTAAGTAAGCATGACACAATTTCACTGCAATAGCCTAGCTGGGCCCAAGCTGTTCATTTGAAATTTCAGGTACTGTGAGGAAGCGTTGATTTGATGGATGACCAGGTGGTTAATATAAAAACTTTCAGGAAGAGGAAAATAAAGATGCTCTTTCAGGGAATTCTCAGCCTAAAACCAGAAAGGCTGGTGAAGATTATCCTACTCCACACTTAAAGGAAACTCATAGGAATTTTGAATGATATTTGCATCAGGGAATTTGTGTAGAATAGAAGCACATTGGAGTTACAATTGTGTTGGAATGAACAGGCACAGAAACACTAGAGTATGTGATGCTATTTTGTGAAAGCTGGACATCGAGCAAATATGCAGTGAGAGCCTGTGGACTCTCCTGTGCAGTGTGGTTGTTACCAGCATGAGCTTCGACAGGAGGCAGACCTAGATTTTCATTTCCGGTTCTGCACCTTGCTAGCTGTGGGAACTCGGACAAGTTACTTCATTTCTCTGAACTTTAATTTCCTCATCTGTCAAAAAGAGATAATTATACTTACCTCATAGGGAAGTTGAGAGAATGAAATTGCATAGCATGTATAAAGAATGTAGGCTAGTGGCTGGCAAGTGGCAATGAATAAAAAGTCAAAGACAAGTAGAAATAGACTTCCTTTTGTTGCATTTGTGTTTCATTACTTCTTAGGTGATAGCAATAGAACACAAGAACTAAAAATAGTGGTAGTACAAGCACCGTTAGTAGTAGTAATAGGCAACTATCATATTAAGTACTTACCTATCATACTGAGTAGTGACTATATTAAGATATTGGACTGTGTACTTTATAGAAATTACTTCATTTAATATGTATACAACCTCAAATAATAAGAGGTTAGTTTTCGTTCATTTTTAAAAAATGAATAGCATCAGAAATTAAGGAACTTTTTTGAGGCCACACAGAGCTACTAACATGCTGAACTCAAATTGAAACCTAAAAGGTCTGTCTTACTCTGAAACCTGAGATTTTCATTACGTAATTCTCAAACACTGGGTAAGCACAGCTGGGATAAGTATTTCTTCTACCCAAGGGAGTTTAGAAAGCATGTACAAAAAAGATAATATTTGAGCTAAGTCTTAGAAAGGAGCTTTTCTGAGGATGGGAAAGGCGTTCTAGACAGAAAGAATGGCTTAAACAGCTAACACAGGCCTTAAAATACACAGCATACCTAGCTTGTGCCAGGCATGGAAGTTAGGGCCTATGAGAGGGAGCAGAGACATAGGCCTTCAGAGGTGCTGCAGCGTGCACCAGTGTCCCGGGATTTCAAAAAGAACTCTTTCTTAGCTGGATGTGGTGGCTCATGTCTGTAATCCTAGCACTTTGGGAGGCTGAGGCAGGAGGATTACTTGAGTCCAGAAATTTGAGACCAGCTTAGGCAACATGGTGAAACCCCATCTCTAGAAAAAAAAAAAAAAAAAAAAAAAAAAGAGCCAGGCATGATGGGGTGTGCCTGTAATCCTAGCTACTTGAGAAGCGGTGGTGGGAGGATTACCTGAGCCCTGGAGGTTGAGGTTGCAGTGAGCCAAGATCACACCATTGTACTCCAGCCTGGGCAACACAGTAAGACCCTGTCTCAAAAGAAAAAAAAAAAAGAAAAGAAAAGAAAAGGAAAACTCTTTCTGTTGCTCTGGAATTTTGGCACAGATGCAAAAACCAAGAAAAAAACAGTAGATACCATGTATTCACAAAGTCTAGACTGAGCTGCTAGACCATTTTTGTAAGATTAGAAGAGAAGACGCCCCCAGCCACGTTTACGAGAATTAGGTGATCACCACTCCACCCACATAAAAGACTGAGGTTGAAAAAAATCAAAAGAGAAAATGTCTGTGGAAAAAGTTGTTGAGTATTTTACTTCTCAGATAAAGGTAGGGAGGAGCCTTAGTTTGACTTCAAACCTCAAATAACAGGTTTAAAAGAGATTAATGAGAGAGTTTGACATGCATCTTCAGAAATCTCGGGGTGAAAGGGACTGGTGTTTGACAGATGTTGCAAAAAGTTGAAAGGTGAAAGTCTGGATGGAGCTGGTAGAACAAAGAAAGGAGCTGTGTAGAAAGTGAAATATTTCTCCACCAAGGAAGTGGTAAAGGGGTTTATTTCCCTGGTTCTAAATGTGGATCCTGTGGGGCGGGGGAGGGAAACCTACTACATACAGCTCATTCAAATAGGACCATTCCAAAGAGGAGCATATGGGTTACACAGTGTTCCATAGTGAAGTACCCCTTAAGAAGCCTCAGGAATGAGGTAGGCAGTTGTAAGTGACCAGCAAGTGAGAATGGGTCCTCCCTTAAAAGTTTACAGCAGTCTGAGATCTCAGCAGAGGAACTCCAAAAATCCCAAAGTCGCATTCCCCAAGAGGAGGAGCCAACAATAATGAGTTTATCATCCATGCGGCAGAAAGACAGATGACAACTGCACTTGCCTCGGTTACCTTCTCCCTATGAGCTCATTGCTCTTTCTGACGCCTCCATGCCTCCATTTTGGCACAGATGCAAAAACCAAGATTAAAGCAAACAAGAACAAAAACAGTAGATATCATGTATTCACAAAGTCTACACTGAGCAGATAGACCGGTTTTTTGTTTGTTTGTTTGGGTTTTTTTTTTTTTTTTTTTTTTTTAGACAGTCTCGCTCTGTCGCCCAGGCTGGAGTGCAGTGGCCGGATCTCTGCTCTCTGCAAGCTCCGCCTCCCGGGTTCACGCCATTCTCCTGACTCAGCCTCCGGAGCAGCTGGGACTACAGGCGCCCGCCACCACGCCCGGCTAATTTTGTTTTTGTATTTTTAGTAGAGACGGAGTTTCACCGTGTTAGCCAGGATGGTCTCGATTTCCCGACCTCGTGATCCGGCCACCTTGGCCTCCCAAAGTGCTGGGATTACAGGCGTGAGCCACCGTGCCCCGCCAGATCATTTTTATAATACTAGAAGAAAGGACAGCTCCATGGCAAAGAGTTGCTTTCAAACTGGTCTCCACTCTTTAATTCTTGAAAGTAATGGGAGGCTTTTCATTATTTAAGAGTGACGGGGGGCCGGGTGCAGTGGCTCAGGCCTGTAATTCCAGCACTTTGGGAGGCCGAGGAGGGCGGATCACGAGGTCAGGAGATCAAGACCATCCTGGCCAACATGGTGAAACCCCGTCTCTACTAAAAATACAACAAATTAGTTGGGCATGGTGGTGGGCCCCTGTAGTCCCAGCTACTGCGGAGGCTGAAGCGGGAGAATTGCATGAACCCGGGAGGCAGAGGTTGCGGAGAGCCGAGATCTCGCCACTGCACTCCAGCCTGGGCGACAGAGCAAGACTCTGTCTCAAAAAAAAAAAAAAAAAAAAAAAAAAAAAAAAAAAAAAAAAAAAAAGAGTGACTGGAAAAGCTATTTTACCCTGAGGTGGGAAAAAATGGTTTTACATAGTCTACATCAAGGGGTCGTGAGAAAACATAAAGTTGCTTTCAAGCTTGTATCCTACTGAGACCAGCTAATAGAACAAAAATCAATTAGTATCATAGTAATAACAATAAAGGGGCATGGTAACTCACTTCTGTAATCCTAGCACTTTGGAAGGCCAAGACGGGAAGATTGCTTGAATACAGGAGTTCAAGACCAGCCTGAGCGACATAGTGAGACCCTGTCTCTACAAAAAATATGAATAAAAATCAATTAGCCAGGGGTGGTGGTGTGCATCTGTAGTCTCAACTACTTGGGAGGCTGAAGTGAGAGGGTTGCTTGAACCCAGGAATTCAAGCTACAGTGAGCTATGATTGCACTGCTGCATTCCAGCCTAGCTGACAGAGCGAGACCTCATCTCCAAAAAATAAAATAATAATAATAAGTTCATGTAAATTTTTAACCTACCACATAATCTTCCTCATCTTTTTGCCTATCATCATCAACTTGTATGGAATATGGGTTTCATTTTTGTCCTTAGTGGCTCTTTTCTTGTTATGTTCTAGAAGCTAGGTTGCTACAAAGATTTTTCTCTTTCATAACCTCCAGATTGGTTTGTTTTTGCCACATTGATATTAATGTTGACTGTTTGAATGGCATGAAGAAGAAAATATTTTTAAGTGAGGGAGTGATCCATGATAAAATTTGAAAACCATGTTCGGTCCTTATTTTGAAGTGAGAGGAATGTCATTCTAATCAGTTTAAACCTTTGGGATTTTTTTCTTTCTTTCTTTCTTTCTTTCTTTCTTTCTTTCTTTCTTTCTTTCTTTTTTTTTTTTTTGAAGATACAAGGAGATACTGAAGATTTTAATCTTAGCAGTGACACAGTCATATTTGGAGGTTTTTGTTTTTGATCAGTTTGTCAGCAAATATGGAGAATAGATTGAATCAGAAATAAATTAGAGATAGGAAAATCAATTAAGAGGTAACCCTGGGATAAATCACCTATAAAATTAATGAAAAAAAGTTAAAATTCTCCAATGACCCATCTAAAGGTAGCAGTAGTAGTACTGAACTGCAGTAAGCAGGCAAACACTGAAAAAATAGACTAATAAATCAAGATGAATAATCATCTGAAAATAAATAAAGATTTTTATCTGAGCTACAGACTACATATTGATAAGTTAGTACTCTGGGTCTTCGGGCTATCACAAATTTTATTTTTATGACTTATCCTGGAGTCTCAGATTATGAATTTCAGTGAGATTTCCTGTCTTGTGGATTTCATTCAGATTATATGGATCTTCATGCAAAGTTAGGAAAAGAGAAAATAACTTCATGTCTCCTAAGCATCTGCTCTCCTTTGACCAAAAGAAAACTATCTTCCCCTCTCCCTCCCAAATACTTCTTACATCTAAATGGCAAATGGATGTTTTATGAATCAGACTTTTTTTTTTTTCTTTGAGACAGAGTCTAGCTCTGTTGCCCGGGCTGGAGTGCAGTGGCGCGATCTCGGCTCTCTGCAAGCTGCGCCTCCCAGGTTCATGCCATTCTCCTGCCTCAGCCTCCCGAGTAGCTGGGACTACAGGCGCCCACCACCAAGCCTGGCTAATTTTTTGTATTTTTAGTAGAGACAGGGTTTCACCGTGTTAGCCAGGATGGTCTCAATCTCCTGACCTCGTAATCTGCCCGCCTCGGCCTCCCAAAGTGCTGGGATTACAGGAGTGAGCCACCGCGCCTGGCCGAATCAGTCTTTTTTTTTAAGCAAAAAGTTACTTGTATTTTCCTCTCAGCCACATCTGGAATGGTTTATTTTATTTTACATTAGATTTAAGTTTGGTCTTATTATTTTCACAAACATTTTGAAAACTTCTTTGAAAATGGTGTTAAACGCTTTAGGGCATTAGTCAAATGCAATTCCCTGGAAAACATCACAAGAAAAGTTGGACTTGAAAGAACAATTTTCCATTGTAATATGTGAATGTAACGATCACATTTTTTGTTAGAGAAAGAACATGTTAATACTCTGTGCCAATCTGTATATCCTGCTTTTTCCCGTAATTAATATCCTGTCCATTTCTGCTTCAGTTACCAAGAACCATCTGGTCACACACTTGATCCTTTTTTACTTTGTTTCCCTAGTCACAAATAGCAAAGGATTCAGCTTAGTAGCCATTTTGTTTTGGACATATTCTGTCTTTTTACCCTTTTCAAGCTTCCATAGTTATTAGGATCTTTTCCTTGGCAAATTCAGAGAATAATTAAAATTAATATTAATACTAAGAGCTACCATTTACTGAATACCTACCACATGCCAGGTGTCATGTTCAAAATTTTCCTACAACAACTCAATTCACCTACACAACAAGTGCAGGCTATAGGAATATTATTTCCATTTAACAAATAATAAAACAAACTCAAAGATCTTAAGTGATCTTCTTGCAGCTAATAAGAAACTTACCCAGATTAAATCTGACTCCAAACTAGAGCTCTTCACTATCGAGCCATTTTGCCTTCCACACCTGGGCAATCACTAGGATTTCGTATTTATGCCACAGTTCTGACACAAAGATAAGTTCCTATCCTTAGGTTAACACTTTTCACTCCCTAAAAAGGATTTTATGAAATGATTCCATAGATTAGACAAGAAAAATTTTGTAAACTTATCCACAAGGAGAAAAATATTGTAGACAAAGTCATTTGAGCTAGAGTCTTCGAAATTCCTCAAATTAACCCGAAGACGCAGGTGTGAAGTGAGGCTGACCCACTTAAACTGAAAAAGAGGTGTGGCTTACCTAAGACTGTGGACTATATCTCAATCCTTGGAGCCAGTTCATAGGATTTAGGTTATTAGTGGCAGGTAGTCAATTTCTAAATCTTCTTATTCAAAGCAAATTAAATCAGCATTACAGACTGCTATTTTTCTAGCGATAAGATGCTATTTAGTCTAGTAAAGCTTCCTACTACAACATAGCATGAGGCAGAGCAGGATATGAAAATCTACAGGTAATTCATTAGCATCAGCTTGGTGCTGACTTTCAACATTTGTTCTCACTCTGTACTTTTGCTAGACTAGAGTTATTATAACAACTGATGGGAGCTTTATAGTCTATATATGCCTAGCTCTACTCGTCCACTGGTGGATGAGCTTGAGAAAACAGAAAACCTTCCAAGAATTAAGAACAGAAATAGGTTGGAAAAAGGGGAGCATCAGATCACCTAAGCACTGCAATGCTACATCTGAATTTTGGGTAACAACCAGTGGTTGTTACCTGGTAACCTGATATCTTCTATCCTTGAAATTATAGAGCACTAATTAGCTCAAGACGGAAAACTTTTGACCAGGCCTTGAAAACACGAAGTCCCATTCCTGACACTGACTCATTTTGTGTCCCTGTGCTAGTCCCATAACCTTGTTGAACCTCAGTTTCTTCATTGGCAGCATGGAAATAATAATATGTTTAGTAAAGGGGTGTTCCGGAGTTTAATTAGAGTTTCTAAAATACTTTGAGATGATCAGATGAAAGGTACACTTTAAATGTACATCATTAATTATTATTTTTATTGGACATAGTAATTTGAAAATACTAGAAGCTGCTGGGTGTTGTTCTATTGTCACCGAATCTATATATTATAGTGCAGTTGTCTTTCTGAAAAGTGTATTCTCATGATCAAGATGATTAACTCATTTATAGATTATTCTCCCAAAAAATTAACTTGGGAAAATATGCAAAATAGGATAAGTAACAGGAATAGGGAAAAGCATAACAGGTAAGTATTGGTGTGCCCAGTTAAAATAGACACACCTTACGGTTGAAGTAAACAGCAGAAGGGATAATTGAAGGAAAAGGAGCTATAACGTGATTGCACAACAATATAATGGTGCTTCTATTTGAAGTGTGCTTTTCTTCTTAGGAACTCAAAGTAATTTACCAATATTATCTCCCTGATGCTCATAACATCCCCCTAAGGAAGAGAGCAAAGAGGAGTCCACTTTAGAGAGAGATTAATAGAGACATAGTGACTAAGTGATTTGCCCAAGGTCACTGAGTCCATTGCTAGCAACAAGGTTTAGGCTGTCATTTTCCGGACAAGGTCAAAGAGTTTGCTAGAGGTAGGATTGGGACTGGAAATCAGATGTATTGTATCTAATAACTAAGTGATGTTACCTCTCTTCAAACAAATGAGTACAGTCTGAGGATAAAGGCATTTTACTATATTGCTGCAAAAGTAATTGTGATTTTTGCCATTACTTTTACTAGCATTTTGCCATTACTTTTAATGGCAAAAATCACAATTACTTTTGCACCAACCTAATACAAAAGAATCCTCTTCAATATCTAAGTAAGCATTCCATTAACACTTAGAGGCTTTCAGTGAGATTGAGCAGGTCTCCTCTAGATTAACAGTACCTGGGAAAGCATGTTTCTTATTCCAGTGTTTTTGTTGCTACAATTTCTATTTCCATCAGTGATTATGAAGATTTAAAAGAAGTTTCTAAGGAACACTTCATATTACTGGGGAAAAGTTTAGCCTCGTGTGGAGGCCTCCTGAGAACATGTTCAGTAGATCATTGTTTCATATCAGGATTTTTAAAAATTTTTGATTCTCACCTAAGTCTCAGGAAGTATTAGTATGTATTCATCTGGGATAAATTAGACCTTAAAACTCTCTTTCCACATATGTCTACTTTTTTGACTTCATAAGCATCCTTCATACAATTCTCACCCAAACTTCCAAGATATAGAATGTGAGAAAGATCTCACTGATATTAAACTTCAGGTGTCTTGCAATATTTGAGACTAGTCAACTGTCAAAAACTGCCAAAAACGCCATTCCCAGTTTCTATGTTAATTTGACTGAGGCTATTAGTGGAAATATTTTATATGGTTAGGATCCATCATGAGATAACACTTTGATGATATTTCTGAATATTGGGCAAGTATTCACCATTGATGGTCTGTTTTCAAGTTCAAGGAATTCTCTTTCTCTTCTCTCTTTAAAGAAAAAGACATACTGTAAATTTTAAATAATTATTTCATATAGAGACTCAGAAAATAAGTAAAATACAAAGACAAAAGATAAAAAGCAAAGATGGAGCAGTAGAAGGTGATAACCTACTAAAAACTCACTGTAAAAAACTACATATGGAAAACCTCCCTGGTAAGACCAAACACCTGTTTGAGAAAAGGTAAATTGATGAGGGATTTCATAAGGTCTAACAAATTGTTACACTAAGGATGTGTTTATACACTTGCAACTTGTTACAAATAATAACTCCTAGAGTTCTTTCTGTTTAATTCTTTATGATTTAACAGGTGTTTATTATTGAATGAATTTATAAATAAGATTGTGTTGAGTCACAATGTTTTAAATCAGGAATCAGTTCTAAACTTTTTAATCATTTTTTTTTCTTTTTCTATTTCTTTTTTTTTTTTTTTTTTTTTGTATAGCCTGAAGATTCAGAATGGTGGTTGTCTTTCATCTCAAGAAGAGTAGAAGACCAATTCTACCTAGTTGACAGACCATGACTCACTCCATTCAGGTTCACAGGACTGTGATTAATCAGTGGGGTAAGTTTCTACCTTGCATTATTTATCACATGATCTCCAGTTCCAAGACCTATATCAACTCTCTGGGCCAAACAATGTAACATACAACAACTAGTAAAGAGTTCTTTGAAAAGAAACTCAGCTTCAAAATAACTAACACCCAGGCTAGCCTGCAATGGTTAGTCCTCTAAAACCCAGACACATCATCGAAAAGTGTAGTGGTAAGCCCCAGTTACAATGGCTTTTATCCAACATATAGGCAGTAACAAATGCTGGCAAGGATGTGAAGAAATGGGAACCATCGTACACTGCATGTGAGAATGTATATTAGTACAACCACTATGGAAAACAGTCTGGAGTTTCCTCAGGAAAACTAAAAGTAGAGCTACCATATGATCCAGCAATCCAACTACCAGGTATATACCTAAAGGAAAGGAAATCAGTATATTGAAGAGATACCTGCACTCCTATATTTGTCGCAGCACTCTTCACAATAGCCAAGATCTGAAAGCAACCTAAGGGTCCATCAACACACAAATGGATAAAGAAAATGTGGGACTTATACACAACGGAGAACTATTCAGGAATGAGATCCTGTCATTTGCAACAACACAGATGGGACTGGAGGTCATTTTGCTAAGTGAAATAAGCAAGACACAGAAAGACAAGCTTCTCATGTTCTCATTTACTTGCAGGAGCTAAAAATTAAAACAGTTGAACTCATGGAGATACAGAGTAGAAGAATGGTTACCAGAGGCTGGGAAGGTTAGTAGGGGTCTGGGGCAGATGTAGTGAAGGTTAATAGGTACAAAAAGTAGTTGGAAAGAATGAATAAGACCCAGTATTTGATAGCACAATAAGTGATTTTACTCAATAATTATTTAATAACTAAAAGAGTATAATTGGATTGTTTATAACACAAAGAATAAGTGCTTGAGGGGATAGATATCCCATTTACCCTGATGTGATTATTATACATTGCGAGCCTGTATTAAAGTATCTCATGTACCCCATAAATATATATATACACACATACCTATGATATACACACTTTTTAAAAAAAACTTACATGTATTCTATATAATTTATACGATATATAACTTAATAATATACACAGTGTTAATATGAGATAAAAGTGTAGTGATGATATAACCCAGAGTTAATTACTAGCTTGATTTACCTGAGGTTGAGAAGAAAGCGACTTGTATGACTTGGATTTTCCCAATAGTATTTAGGAATCTTGAAAGGGTATTACATGGTAGGCTTTTTAAAAATTTCTCCGTGAGTACATTTTCCAGGCCAAAAGGATAAATTGTAGTAATTGCCAAACACTCAGAATCTTGCAATCGGCATTTCTTTGGATTTTCTACAACAGTTTCTGTGCCAGTTGGACTTTCTTCCCACTCATAATTCCCCTTGGAGTGGTGTAGGGGGCAGCGGTGCTAAGTACCTGGATCTGCAGAAGAGGAGCCAATACCTGTGGAGAGATCAGTTAGAAAACACAACTTACTGTGTTGAGGTTGAGTTAGAGAATCCAGTAGATGAGAGAAGCATTTATTGTAAAGGCAGAACTCATTTTATATTTATGATTATAAGAAGTCTAAAAATGCTCATTCTAGCTCAGCAGGAGGTTCAGCTCAAGGGGAATAATGATGCCACTGATAAGATATTATAAAATCCTACCTGAAACATGATGCTCTGTTTTATTTACTTGCCTTAAAGAGTTACTTATGTTTAGTCTATAAATGGGCCACAGGTGTTTCAATATAATTCTAATGGTCCTCATACAAAGCCCTATTCATGATCCACTCTACCTGCAAACTGCTGTGTGGACTGCTTCTGGGGCCTGCAGCTAAAGTTTTTAAAAGTTTTGAGTAGAGACTTCTTTGCTTGAAGGTAATGAAAACCTACCATATGGTGTAGTGTGAGGAGCCATAGATAGAATCTGTTTGCATCAAGGAACAATGGCCAGATGACACTGTGATTGAACAGCAGCACTCCCTTACACAGGGACACACGCAACTCTAATCCTTGTGGATTCAATATGGCCCACCCAGGTCTCCAGGAAAAACCTGTATAAATCTCTTAGTGTTTCTCCCATTTCTTGAGCTTCCAAACATGAATAGGACCAGAACTATACCATGCCTGCCTCTTTCTTTGTAAGTGCTTCTGTGATTGAGGAAGCTGCTTAATGGTGCAGCCTGTAGCTCACACCCAACTCTACACTAATTCAGGAACTCTGAAGCCAAGCAAAAGGAATCCCAGGATGATCTCTCCTTACTGCCTGTAAATCTGCTTTGGCTGTGCTGGGTGTCCAGTGGACTGAGTCATGTAATTACCCCATGGGAAACACAGGATGGAACTGCATTTAAATGCCATGGACTGATTCCATAAGCTCCTTTATTTATTTTAATAAAACATGGTTGTGCTTGCTTGGTGTATGCATTTGTTTTAACAGTAATCAAAATTATATGGCCTCTAATTTTTAATGAGTGTATCTTAATCATACATAAAGGTATAATTAATTAGTTTGTTAGAGGAAGCCTTTGGTTCTCACACACACTCTGCCTCTCTTGCCTCCCGCACTTCCTACCACACCCTGTTTTAGGCCACGAAGGCATGTAAGTTGTTTTTAGGCTTTCTTCTCTCAGCAGACATTGGGACTTTTATGGTCCTCCCCGGAAGGGTTGAACCAAAATGCTGACCATTCTGTCATTTACATTCAACTAAATATCCTAACATGAGAGTTTCCTGTGAATGTCAATTCAATTTATCAAATAACATAGCTTATGCCTCATTCCATCCAAAGCATTGCAAAGGCGTATTCAAAGGCCCATTGCTGCATATGTTTATAATTTAATGTTATGTGGGTAGGAGCTTTCACTCTCTGAAGATATCTTGGCTCAGATATTAAATCATGATCAGACACACTCTGGGTGACATTTTTCTCTTTTTAATTCCCACATAAAACTCCCACTGAAGTGACAAAGAAGACTCATGTGTGTGGGAGGCTGACTTGGTATTCACATAGGTTCTTTTGCAAAAAGGAGTCACATTTGGTCTGCTCACAGCGCATCAATACATGTAATAATCTCGCTCTTGGCATCAACAATTTCAGCTTAGAAACTAGGACAGTAAGTATCACATGTGCTCCAAAATACAAGCATACAGCCTCTTATCAAATAATTTGGCTTTTAAAGAATTTAGCAGCACAAATGGCTTAATGTAAACTAAGCTCAATATGGCAAAATCCTACGCAGCTTGAAAACTCAGTGGTAGGAGCTGAAGTCAGCCTGCCCAGTTGACAAGTGACTCAGTACTGAAGTTTAATTGTCTTTGCTGTTTGCCAGTAACTCTAAGAAGCTACTTATCTTGGCCTTGTTGTGCTGGTTCACCAGCATTTTTCAGTTGGGAAAGTAACTATGTGAACCACAGTGACTCTGCTAGATAAAAATAGGTGTATTATCATTGGCATTTTAGACAAGCCTTCGGCGTTTCACTGCTCTGAAACGGCACACGAGAGCGTTACACTGTGCAAAGAGATGGGCCAAGATGATGAAATGTTGGCCTTTCTCCAATATTTCAAGTGGTTTACACCCAGTATCGGCTGGAAGGCATTTGTTCACACATATGGTGATAGTCTCAGCTGAGAAAAGCCTGGGAACTTACCTTCGTTTCCTCACTCACACACTCATAAGTAAAACCCATCATGCTTCTAACAGAAATACAAATCATGAGAAATCCATAGATTAAAGACTAGTGATATAGGTGATTGAATAATGTTTAAAATATGAGTTTTGGATTGTGAAATGTTGGAGATATTGCAAGATAAGAATGTCAATGTGTTTTTGTGAAGTTCTCGATTTTTTTTATGTCATTAATACCTTGGAACAATTGAAGTTCACAGGTAATCATCTTAAAGATCTTCAATTTCATTTTTTCCACCAACCCTCCCTCTCTCCCCTAGCACCCACCTATAAGTAAAAGAATGGCTATGGGTTTTTCCTCCTTTACTTTTCTCTCCTCTCAGAACTAATTAATGGACAGGGAAGTAAACCAACAATGAATGGGAGGAGCCCAAGATAATTGATCTTTTGAATAATGAAGGATAAGCAATAGCTCTCAGAAGGGAGTAGCTTCCTTACGGCATGTGAGGAGGATGCCATGTTCTATAAAACCCGTTTTGATGAGAAGGAACTCTAGTCTATGAAACAATAACTCTGAAAACCTATAAACTTTACATCATTGGGGACCACTTTAGATGATCAGAGAGCTTTGTGGCCTTGGGCAAACCACTTGACCTTTCTGGACTTCAGTTTCCTCATCATTAAAGGATTCAGTTGAATTATTTTTAGGAACCCTTCCAACCTGACTTATCTGGTTATGTCACAACCATTGGACTATCATTTTAAAATGATTTTGCTATTCTACTTTACTAGAAGAACTAGAGAATTATATTTTCTCATATTTTCTTATTATTATCTACCTCTGGGAAATGTATGATCTACAAAGCCAGTGGTGGAGCAAAAATGGTGCTTCTGCCTCTGTATGCTGCCTTCAGCAGGAGAAATGCATATTCGTTCCAATCTTTCCAAACCACTGAGTTCTGTCGTGACTTTTAGAAGTACCCAGAGTATCTCTGATATTCCAGACATATGTAGAAATGTATATGATGCCATCACTGGTAAATGACTAAACAGTATTGTAATTCCCTACCACTCCAGTCCTTTCAAGATCTTTAAGGTATCATGGACCTATAGAAGCAATTAGGGTTTTTGTTGGGTATGGGGGGTGGGAATTGGCCTGAAGGGAGCTTGAAAGACAATTGTTAGTCCTTACCAACCCTAAAATGCCTTGATGTTTCTTGCTATGTTCTATGCTCATGAAAAAAATAAAAAAATACAAAACACAAAAGGTTCTATACTAAAGGAAAAGCAAAGGAAATCTCCCGCACCTCTACCTTGGCCTCAATAACAAACAATTAAAGACCACTTAACTTTCCTTTCAAAGCATTCTTTAAACTGACATTAAATTTATCGTTGGTACCATGAAACAATGGCTATCTGAATCCTTTAAACTTCTGATAGACATTATTATATCCTATCCCCAAAGCCTTGCATTTTCAGAATTAAATATATTTACAATGATGAAGTAAAACTTATTGCATAAGATCACTATCATAATGGAATGGATCTCCCATACCAAATTATAAATTAGTAATTGAGATAAGTCAGAGAATCTCAGAACTGCAGCAGAAGAGGACCCCATATAGAGTATGTCCAATGAAACCTTCCTGATGTCAAGGTGGCAGACACATGTGACTGCCTTATTTTCCCTCATCCCCTCTGCCATACATTCTGGTCACACAGAACTCTTTGGAATCCTCCATCTTATTATCCCTTTGTGCCTCTGCGTATCCTTGCCTGCCTGAATCAAATGTACTTCTGTGTTTCAGACAGGGCAAGTTTCATCTCCTCAGTCTCTCTCTAATCACTCCTTCCTTTGTATCTGCAATAAATCCCATCTCATATCTAGAAAATATCTATAATATTTCATTTATATTATCACATATTTGTCTCCCTCTAGCAGACTATAACTTTCTTAAAGTCAGAGACAATATTGTAATCTTCTTTTTACCCACTGATTAGGCCTTTCACTAATCCAGGGTTTCCTTTTAGAAGTGACAGTTTTCAGTGGCTCATTTATTTTCCAGTTTTCAAATACACATATGGATTAGTTGTCCAGAATTGAAGAATACAGAGCAGATACACCTTAGCAACAGTAAAAGTTTGCATCTGTGATTAACCCAGAGACTTACAACAGTAAATGAAACATTTATAGGCAGCAAGGTAGGGAAACACTGATCTCGGATGAAGAATAAGTGATAGATAAACAATAATAATTTCTGGCATTGTATAACACTTTTATTACCCAACATTCACACATCTCATTTTCTTTGTCTTTATAAAAATGATATAAAGTAAGGAGAGAACTTATTTACATCTTACGGAAGGTGAAACTGATATGACGAGACTGAGTGACTTATCTATAGTCTGTTTGTGACCAAGTAAGGACTTGAATTGGATTTCTTTTTTTTTTTTTTTTTTGAGACGGAGTCTCGCTCTGCCGCCCAGGCTGGAGTGCAGTGGTCGGATCTCAGCTCACTGCAAGCTCCGCCTCCCGGGTTCACGCCATTCTCCTGCCTCAGCCTCCCGAGTAGCTGGGAGCCCGCCACCTCGCCCGGCTAGTTTTTTGTATTTTTTAGTAGAGACGGGGTTTCACCGTGTTAGCCAGGATGGTCTCGATCTCCTGACCTCGTGATCCGCCCGTCTCGGCCTCCCAAAGTGCTGGGATTACAGGCTTGAGCCACCGCGCCCGGCCTGAATTGGATTTCTTAACTCTAGTTCTATGTCCTTCTACTATGACATGAATAATAATATTTTTGATGGATTCGTCCATTTAACATACATGATGCATGAAAGGCACCATACTGATTCTGCTCCTTAAATATATACCAGTAAAAGAAAAGATAAAACCCCCAAGAGATTCACAGCCCAGTGAAAATCATAGCAGATGACTACATAATTAAAACTCAAGGTGGGCCGGACGTGGTGGCTCACACCTGTAATCCTAGCAATTTGGGAGGCCGAGGCGGGCAGATCACCTGAGGTCAGGAATTCAAGATCAGCCTGGCCAACATGGTGAAACCCCATCTCTACTAAAAATACAAAAATTAGTCAGGTGTGATGGCTCACGCCTGCAATCCCAGCTACTCCAAGGCTGAGGCACAGGAATTGCTTGAACCCAGGAGGCGGAAGTTGCAGTGAGCGGAGATCGGGCCAATGCACTCCAGCTTGAATGACAGAGTGAGACTGCATCTCAGAAAATAAAAATAAAAATATAAAAAACCTCAGGGTGATAAGCATTAATCTATAGGCATCTTAAAAAGCCTCACAGGAACATTTCACCCAGTCAGGGAGTTTGTGTGGCAAGGAGACTTGGGAGTGGGGTTGAAAAGGAATCTATTCTGCAATGGTTTCTTTGGGAAGGCAACACTTGAAGGACATGTTCTAGTTAGCAAAGAAAGGAATGAAGAGTGGGGAAAAGTCATTTGATGTAGAAACAGAAGAATATGCAAAGGCACAAGGTCTTACAGAAAGAAGGCACAGTCTTTCTAAAAGTACTTTCAAGCCTCCTCAAATTGCTTCTTCCCCAAAAGGATTAGTTCTAGTGTCCAGATCCTTCCTCAGTGAAGGGCTTGTTGACCCAGCTGTTTGGAGAGATGTCAGCAGGCAGCTGTTAGCTATCAGCCCCTTCAAGGATTGCCTCAGCTGCAGAACCCTCTTGTCCAAGGTCATGCTCTTTCCCAGGGACACACACATCCAATAACTGATCAGTGCAGAAGAATAAAGACCTAATGATCTTGATCTTGCTCAGGATACCTCTGAAGGGCCATTTTAGCACCAAGTGTCCCTGCAGTGTTGACTGAGGCTGCTGTCAAGTCTGAATTTCAGCTCAACTTCTCCTTTTGCCTAATCCTGTTTTCTTATCTTCCTTTCCATATGTGTCTATCCATACGGTGCTCTTTAATAAATATGTAGCATGTTCTAATCCCCATCTCAAAGTCTGCTTCCTGGGAAACTGTAACCTGTGACAGTTGGTACCAGGAGTACTCCAAGAATTGTAGGAAAGAAGATGGAGTTTGGAGCCGGATCACTTGTGGCTTTGCTGGCAATGAGAACCACCTCACTGGTGGTAGGGCACAGGCAGTCCTGATATTAGGTGGGGTTCCTATTGTTCAAAAATTCACTGGTGAATTAGGATGATATAAAGATGGATGGGATGCTCTAGATAGTACTATATATCAGACATTTGAAAAATAAGCCAGCAATAGAAACTATAAGAACAATACTATCATGTGACTATTTTATTTTTTTCTTCTTAAGATGGAGTCTCGTACTGTCACCCAGGCTGGAGTGCAGTGGCACAATCTCGGCTCACTGGAATCTCTGTCTCCTGCGTTCACAGGATTCTCCTGCCTCAGCCTCCTGAGTAGCTGGGATTACAGGCACCTGCCACCAAGCCTGGCTAATTTTTTGTATTTTCAGTAGAGACGGGGTTTCACTATGTTGGCCAGGTTGATCTCGAACTCCCGACCTCATGATCTGCCAGCCTCAGCCTCCCAAAGTGCTGGGATTACAGGCATGAGTCACTGCGCACGGCCCATGTGGCTATTTTCTAAGCTCCCTTTTCTAAAAGAAAGATGTGGCTATTTTCTAAGTTCCCTTTTCTGAAAGAAAGACAGAAAAAACTGAGAGAAATTTACAGGTAATTGAAAGCAGGTGTGAAAAGTAAAGAGCTTTCTGGATAACATACATAAAGGATCTAATTTTCTGCAGCAGGAGGGCCTAGAAACCATGGGACCAGGAATAGGATTTAATAATCGGAGTTGCCAAGCTCTGAAGAAGGTTAAACTCCTTATCAAGACATATCTTCTATGCCAAGATTAGGGCCCTGGCTTGGAAAAAATAACAGGCCCCTGACGCATTGGATAGGTATCTACGTGGATATCCAAACAAGTCCTGAATCCTTAGATTTCCTGAAATCCTCTGAGATTGCAGAAGGGCTCTCCTTCCCCAGTCAAGAGTTAACCTCCCTCCTCTCTTGTAGGAAGAAAATTCAGAGGCCTGCTGCCTGCAAGACAATGCTGTCTCCCTCAGGATATGCCCCTACTTCTTTTTGGCTATGATAGCTATGGTTAAGCTGCAGCAAAAGCAAACCAGGGACATGCTGGGCCTAATTAGGGAAGAAAGATACTATAACCCAAAGGAGCTACAAGAACCAGAATGTACCAGCAGGAATTGGAAAAGTATACATGTGATTGCATGTTGAGGGTGCTTGATCAAGGAGGTTATACCATAAGGTTGGAAAAGGGAGAGTTTGTCATTTGGGGAGCACTATCTCAGTATACAGGATTGATAATCTTGGCAAAGGCCCCAGGAAATAGTGACAACTCACTTCTCTGCACCTTGACCATCTACTTTGTGTGGAAAGAGAAGTGGATTAGACTACACATATGTAGGTTAGACTACACATATGGACTAATCAGCAGTGGCAAGTGGCTTGGCAGGTAAATTGGGGCCTGGAGATCAGTGACAAAAAGATCAGGGGTAGAGGCATGTGGATAAACCTATGAGAGCGGGCTCAAATGACAAAATCTTTGTATCACATGATTACACGCACCAGATAGCAATCAACACAGTAGAGTTACTAAACAACCATGAAACCAAAATGATTCAGCCAGATAACATCAGCCTGCCTCTGTCATTGTCTACCCCAAATCTGATACAATGGGCACACGAACAGAGTAGCTAAGTTGATAAAAATAGAGGTCTCCAAGAGCATGGGTCCCTAACTTAACAAGAAGTAATTTAGCTATTACTTCTGCTAAATATTCAACCTACCAGCAACAGAGACGAATATTGACTCTCAATTATGGCACTACCCCTTGAGGAAACCAACTTGCCACTTGATTTGCCTTCTTGCAAGCAGGCACATAGTCATTACCACTATCCAAGTGTTTATACAGCTGGGCACGGTGGCTCATGCCTGTAATCCCAGCACTTTGGGAGGCTGAAACCGGCAGATTGCCTGAGGTGAGGAGTTTGAGACCAGTCTGGCCAACATGGTGAAAACCCCGTCTTTACTAAAAATACAAAAAAATTAGCTGGGCATGGTGGTATGTGCCTGGAATCCCAGCTACTCAGGAGGTTGAGGCAGGGAAATCACTTGAACCAGGAAGGTGAAGATTACAGTAAGTCAAGATCACACCACTGCACTCCAGCCTGGGCGACAGAGCGAGACTCCATCTGAAAAAAAAAAAAGTTTATAAAGCGCTGGATCCATTGGTATGGGATCTCACATAACATTGCATCAGGAGAACTATAGCAGAACAGAGATGGAGTTGGCCCCGAATCATGAGATCCTCTGGGCATATTTTTTATCTCATATGAAAGTTAGTAGCCTGACAGAGCATTGAAACAGTCTTCTGAAGACACAACTAAAATCTCAGCTCAGGGCCAATGGCCAATGCTTTACAATGATAGGGTGTCAGCTTCTAGGACTAGTATACACTTTGATTCAAAGACCTTCAGGTAGTGCTATTTTCCCAAAAGGAAAAATACATGGTTCTAAGAACTAAGGCGTAGAAGAAAAAGTGGTCTCACCTCCCTTCTCTCCCAGTGACTTGATTGAATAATTCATTTCTCTGCAACTCTGGATCCTATGGATTTTGAGGTCCTGGTTCTCAAAGGGAGAACACTTCTGCCAAAAGATACAGTAATAATCCCATTGTCTTATAAGCTTTGACTGTAGCCTAGGCATTTAGGCTTCTTGTACCAAAGAACCAGATGGTGAGAGGAGAAGTCTTCACTTTGGCAAGGTAATTAACCAAACTATCAGTAGAAGTAGGGCTGCTATTACACAATGGAACAAGGAAGAATAAGTCTAGCAACCCAGGTAACCCACCTGGGTAGCTTTTGATACTCTCTTTGCCAATTATGATGGCAAATGGACAAGTTCAGCAATCCTGGTTTTGAGAATGGCATGGTGACCAGAAACTAAGACTCCTCAAGGCTGAGAGTATGGGTAGTGCCCAGGTAAGCACTGAAACCAAAAGAGATGCAAGGTGAAAATGAAGAAAAGCAGGCCAGGCACAGTGTTCATGCCTGTAATGTCAACTACCCTGAGGGCTGAGGTGGGAAGATCACTTGAGCCAGAAGTTCACGACTAGCCTGGGAAACACAGCAGGATTTCATCTCAACAAAAAAGAAAATAGAAGAAAAGATCCCAAGCTCATTCTTGTTGGAAGAAAGAGAGAGACAGAAAGAGAGAAAGAGAGAAAGAAAATCTAGACACAATAGTAGAGGGGAATAATGAGTTTAAGTTGTGACTCAGATCAGCTGCAGTATTGGGGCTATAGTTTGTCCTAATACCTGCCTATTCTCAGTTTAGCTCATGAGGAGTCCGGCAGAATTCCAAGTAATTGCTTCCTAAATGTGCATTAATAAGAGAATCTGAATGGAGCAAAGGGTAGCCTATGGTAGACACGGTAGTACACCACACAGATTTCTCTTTAATAAAAGGGTTATTGTCCCAGCTACTTTACCATAGAATGCTGTCAGAAGACTGCCATAATCTGTAAGCCCTTTCAGGGATTGCCTCAGTGGCATAAGTGTCCTCTAGCCCAGGGTTATGTATTTGCTAGGAATACTCACATGTGATCACCAAATGATGCAGGAACGTAAAGGACTGGCCATCTTGGACCAACTGAGAACAGTTCTGAGGGTCCATTCTTGTTCCAGAGATCCCTGTGGAATTGACCAAGGATGTTGAGTCTGTGTCTCAACTCAATACCTCCTCCTTCTAATCCTGTTTCTTTTTCTACCCTCCAGAGACGTTGGTCCCAAGAATGTTCCATTAAAAAAAATTCTGTACTTTAAACTCCAACACAGAGTTTGTCAATATAACCCAAACTGCAATAAAAGAGAATATCTGGAGAGAGAAATAGCAAATTCCAGGTCATTTACCTTTTGGAGGAAGAATATATTTTTTATTTCCTAAAGCAGTATGGTAGTAGGGTGTTAGGGGGCCAAGAGCGAAGTTATTTAATGAAAATGAGGAGGGAGTAAAGTTGCCTAAGCTTTGTATTTCTCTCTAGTAATTTTGTCAAGATGTGGAGGATGGGGATTGGCA
Organism: Mandrillus leucophaeus; assembly: GCF_000951045.1. Lineage (NCBI taxonomy): Eukaryota > Metazoa > Chordata > Mammalia > Primates > Cercopithecidae > Mandrillus > Mandrillus leucophaeus. The sequence goes on from NW_012108831.1 coordinate 992,987, forward strand.
TGTAAGAGGAACATGAAAAAAGTGGCCTTGTGACTGGTCATGGACATTGTGCAGATCTATTGGTTGTCCTCATGAGAGCAATGCCGTACAGCATCTCTGGGTTTCTGCCCAATCCAGACTTGCCAAAAGCCTTTTGCTTGGCATGGAGAAGAGATGAGGAGGCTACCATGGGGCAACTCCAGAGTGAGGCTTGCTATTTAGAGAGAAAAGACATAGGCATGTCCCCTCCTCCTTGCTGACAGCTCTCAGAGGCAACTCTTGACTCAAGAGGCCCCAGAGGCCCAGCAAATCACAGGCTCACAAATGTAAAAGAGCAGGAAAGAATACAGCCACCAATGCCTTAATAGAGATTGCAACTGGCCAAATTTCCAGCCCAAATAATTATCATCTTGGCAGACAAATAGAATTCTTAGGACAAAAGGAAATCTTCAAATGTTTATGTAATTGTTCTATGGGGAAAGAGTTTACTGATTCTAGGAAGGGTGGGCCCTTCGAGGGCTAGCTGCCACACTCCGGTGATTACTCTGAGCATTAACACTTTGGAAATTTTCACCTTTAAAATTTCTTGTCTGTGCTTCAAGGCACAATGGGCAATTCATTCATTTCCTCCCAGAGGGCCTACACATGTGACCATCTCCTGAGAAAGACAATTATTACTTCAAGGTGGTCTGCCTGAAGTATCCTTCTCCAATACTGATTTACAGGAAATGGGCCGATGTGAGTGTCTCAGAAGTATAATCACAAGATTGGGAAACTAGATTGGGAAGAATTTTTATAATATGCTTCTCAGTTAAGCACACATACAACTTCAAAACCAGGAAAATGTTTTTCTAAATTCTCTCATTGTCATTTATTTTCATCACTATGTTCAGGCAAGCAGAATTTCTACTAATTCGTTATTATAATCTTTAAACTCATTTATTTGAGGACTAAAATTATATTCACTTTGTGTGATACAATACACAGAGATATCTATACTCAGGTGGCTCTTAGAAAAGGAGAATTCCTGACTTGCAAAATGGGATCTTTAGATCCCATTAGCTATATTAGTAAGCTATATTAGTAAGCTATATTAGTAATGAAATGGGAGCTTGAAATCATGAGCAGGGGAATGATAAAAAACAGTTTAGGGTGTTTCCTCTGGAGGTAGTGATTCCATTTCTGCCCAGCCCCATTCCATATGATTCCAATCCACTGCTGCCTCCCCCATGAAGTATTACACATCAGCCCAGTCAGATTGAGAAAGTTTTTATACAAGGTGTGACCTCTAGTTCAGTTTGGGGTGAATTAGTATGTTTACTGTGCTGATGACTCCAATCTAGTATTACAGAGCTCTCCCTCGACCCACTAGGAATGTCGGGTGATGGTTTGACAGTTATCACACTGTCTCTCTAAAAATGATAATTCGGCAGTTGCAGGGAGACACAACCTCCTGATGATCCAGAGCTACTTACATTGAAAGTGTTATTGAATGCAGATCCCAGGGAGAAGAAACTTCCTGGGCATGTGCCCTAAGAAGCAAAATGGTGAACTATGACCTTCCTGGTACACTCCACCAGAAGAGAGAGGAAAGCCTTGGATGGGCACGTGTACAGCTTCCTAAACACACTGAGTAAGCTCAGTTCCCAAGGGTTAGGAAGGCACTGCGAATGTGGGAAGCCCACCCTATGGGAAGAATCATAGGAAAGAGGTGAACTTATAAAGCCAGAGGATCAACATTAAACACCCCTTTGTTTTCTCTCTTTGACCTTCACGTGCCTGAGTCTCTTCTAAGCGCAACTTCCTTTCTTTCCTGTTCTAAAGTCTTTTTAAATAAACTTCCACTCCTGCTCTGAAAGTTGCCTCAGTCTCCCTTTTCTTCTGCTTTATGCCCCTCAGTCGAATTCTTTCTTCTGAGAAGGCAAGGACTAAAGTTGCTGCAGATGCATACAGATATGCTGCCAGTAACTCGGAGTAACTAGGATCTCTTCCACCACTAACACTATGAAAATGGTAGATCTCTACATTTGTTGTGGTTTTTAATTTTTTATCTGCATTTTATAATTTTTGATATACAGATCATCTATATGTTTTGTTAAATTATATCAAAGCACTATACTTTAAGTTATTATAAATAGTATTTTGTTTTTAATTTTGATTTCCATGTGTTAAATGTTACTTTCTGGAACTGTGATTAATTTTTGTGTGTTGATCATGTATCCTGTGACATGGCCTACCTTACCTAGACTAACCCATTCAAGTTCATCTCGCCATCTTCTCAGGAACAAGGGCCATGCCTTCTATGGCTTATGTAGACTTAATTAGAATGCCTTGTGTATATTACCTATTGTATAAGTATTGTTGAAAGGAATAAAAATTATACGATTGTGTTATAGGAATAGTTCTTCCAAAAGAGAGAAGTGTAAACATATTGTAACTGAGCAGCTAGGCTTCAAAGCCACATTTAAAAACTTTGTTTTCTTTCCTCCTTTCTCCCCAATCTCAAGATATAATTTTGAGACAAACTGCATATATGTTTTCTTTTTTCTTGAAATACAGTCTCAGAATGTGATGTAAACCTCCAATCACTTTCTTTTACCATTCTATGCTCCCATGCCTATGCACGTTAATTTACCAAGTTGCGTGTTAAGCACACACCATACTCACTAATCTGGTCATATATTTCCTTAGAGGCTCCAGAGTCTGGGTTCTGATATGGGCTAGACACCTCCAGCTACGACAGTGCGGTCCCCTTCACCAGCTGAAAGAATAATTCAAGACAAGTCACTGGAGCTGGTCACGCTACCTGACACCTCCTAGCCCCACTGTCTCTTCTGCACTCCAAACTTTCTCTTTAAAAACCCCAGCATTCCCTCCACAAATTGAAGAGTGGAATTGCTTCCTGTTCTTTCTTTTGTTGACATGGATAATAAAATTTTGCTCTCTTTTTATCACACCTCATTATTATTTTGGCTTTTTTCTACAAGCAGCAAGTAGTCAGACACTTTGGCTGGTTACAGTATTACCCTTTGTTTCAAAATAAGATTTGAACCAGTTCTCAGAATTTCTATCTACTCACTAGATGTAAGCAATTGGCCTTCACTTCAATTTTTTTTATCTGAAAATTGAATGATTATTCTCTACCTATGTTTTTAATAAGGACAACATGAAAGATAAAGATGGTGGTGTTTGTGAGATGCTGAAAGGGTCTTTTATAAAAGTCTTCCGATAGTGTTTCTGTTACTGGTAATAAAAATCAGCTTCTCCTGAAAGACCTTCACATCTGCAGAAGCAAACAGAAAGGCAAAGTTATAAGGGAGTTGATACGTTGGTGATAAATCAAATAAGGCTGAACTACACAGCATGTTAGGGAAATATAAAAGGGAAGATGAGCCAAGAGATTAGCTGAAGAAACATGTTGCATAGCTGTGCAGGTGGGAAGCACACTAATAAGCAGTGAGCACTCTGGGGAGAGCAGGAAAGCAGTGTTGAACACCATGTCATAGAACAAAGAGAGGCACTCATTAGGAAATATAATAACTGTGGAAATGAAAATTGCACAAGGTGGGATAACAACAATTCTGAGGAAGTTGAATTGTAGGTGAAAGCATGTAGGTTGAAAAAAAAAAATAAAAACAAAACTCTGAGAAAGGAAGAAGAGATTAAACAAGCCCAGATAAATATTAGTCAAGTCAAGAGAATGAGACCTGTCCGCAAAAGACAAAGGCTGCTGTTCGTCTATCCACCTGTTGAATTTACTTCAACAAAAATACAACATGGAAACCTTCCTTGGTGCAAGTCAATTGCACTTAGCCATTTGCAAATGATGCTAAGTCTTAGTTATGGACAAGGAAGTGCCATTTGGCTGTCTTTGGAAAGAGTCATGTAAAGCTATTGGCTATTTTTGTCAAAACCAAAATTTAAGCAGAGGTATCAAGTAGTAAAGATGGGAAGTATGTGCCTTAACATGAATTTGAATCCAACCAGTTATTCTTACATAAGATGCACAAAATCCATGTAATGCATGACATTTTCTACAGGTTGGTATCATTCTACTGTTTAGTAATTTTCACTTAACACTATGAATCTTTTCCATTGCTGCTCACTTCAATTCATGCTTCTTCTTATCGATCTACTGCCACAACTACAAATGAGGCTCAAAAACCAGAGGACCTCATAACCTCTTCATATCTCAGCTTTCTGCTGTTCTCTCAGGAATGAGAGGCTACAAAACCTGGAAGAAGGCAGCTAGAGAGAAGGAAAGAGATGCATAGTGTGAAATCCTCAAGTGCTCAAACAACATTCTTCCCATTTTAAACTGTTGATATCTGTAAGGAGATAATAATTTTCCATTGCACAAAAGTTCATTGTAATACATTGATGATTACAGAGATAATGAAATTAATGATTTTCAACTCCAGGTTCTATAGTCTCCCTTAGAAACCCCTAGGCTTGACCTAACAGCAATATCTCTTATGGAAATAAGACGAATGTCAGGAAATACTCAGTATGCACTTAATTAAAACCATTAAATTGACAGAACAGAGTTATAGGTCTAAGGACACTAAAATACATTTCTTTCCAAAACGGTAGTGTCATCATCCCTTTATATTTTTGTCCAGACTTTCGTTCCACAATTATCTGAAACAGAGATTAAAGCAGATAAAGTAATCCACAGACTTACCATGATATTATTTTGTTTCATTTTTCTAGGCCAGGAATTTACAAATTAAGTGCCTAAACTAATTGGTATAAAGTTTGAGAAAACAAGGCAGTTAAGTAAAAGAATGGCAAAGTGTGAAGTCAGATTTGCTATCTTGTATTCTACAGAGTCTATCAAAGTGATTTTACTTCCTTTTTCCAGATCTGGCACCCGGCGTCTCTTAAGTACCTTATGTGTGCTAACCATACCACACACCAAAGACACTGTAATACTGTATTCGGTATTACAGGCTCCTCCCCACTGACTCAGATAGCTAATTACCACCACCTATCTCACTAACCAGTTACTAAGATGAAGGCAAAACAAATTTAAGAGCAAAGCATCCAAAAAGTTGACCATCAATAATTTCACTATCTGAAAATATACCACACAAAAATATTTTAAATATCAAAAGCTCTGTGATCCAAATTCAATAGATAATAACTTAAGCAGTTTTGAATGAACTTATATTTTTAGATTTCCCACACACCTTACAAAGGAGAACCTTATTATTTTAACGATTTTTTTTAAAGATTTATTTTAGTGTTTTGACTAATTGAGATTAGAATGTAGTTCTCTCTTAGAAGACATGTCCTTCTATTTTGTATTAAGTCTAACCATTGTTCAAAATCCTTAGATTTGGGGAATTTGCAGGTGAATGAAAAACAAAATCTTTTCACTTAAGCCAATGAACTTTTTTCTGATTGGACATCACATTTACATTAAAAATAGTCATCATAAGCACTTAAAATGTAATTTTAACTAAGAGCTTAATTTGATAGGTTATTAATTAAACCACCATTAGTAGAAGGGAAAGAATTACTTGAGATATTGATTTAATTTTTGCTTTACTCTAACAAAAGAATGACAAAATGAACTCTCTGGAGAAAAAAATGGAATCTTCGTACCTTCAAAACCAATTCTCATTGGCTGAAGTACTCAGTAAGCACTGTGACAGAAACAAGTTTGTTTGGCTTACCAACCTATTGTAATTTACTAATACACAGTAAATGCTTCAGAGTTTTGAAAGTCTAAATATCATTCTAGCTGGTATTTAGACCTTCTAACTGGTATTTGCATCAGAAGTGTGATGCTTCCAAACAATTTATTTATGGATAGACAGATAAATACTAATCCAAAAAGACAAAGGAAGTATTATTGTCCCACTGAATTAAGTAACAATGAGTTAGAGACATGTATGATGAACATTTATTCCATAAATATTATGTACTATGACACGTTAGAATCTCTCGATCTTCAGTGATAGGTTATATAACTGCCAAATACAAAATATATGCACTCCACAAGGCTGAGATGAGTACATGCTTTTAAATTAGTCTCCTGGGGTTGAATTTAAAGCAGTTTAACTGTGTTTGAAATCAGATATCTCTGAATAAGATTTGGTCTGCTCCATGGACCAATGATAAGGAAATTCCTAAATGGAACATTTAAACCGAACATTTTAAAGAGCATCAGCAAAAAAAGAGCTAATGGATTATGACTCCATTTCCCCCAGGAAAGTAGTAAAAGGGTCCCAAAAATAATTACACTCACATTGGGCAAAAATAACCTCCTGGCAGAGATTCAAACAGTTGTTCCAATTGGGCCATTAGGAAAATGCTTAGATCAAAAGTCGCCATTGGAATTGTTCTTTATAACAGTTTTACTGTCAAGCAGAAAGAAATGAACCATTTCTTGTTTGATGCTTTAAGACTTTAAAATAGGACTAAGATATAACAGCATGTTGCAGGAGAAGAATTCTACAATGAGTTTGAACTGGATGACCCGTTAAATGTTTACCACCTTGTATTTCTGTGATTCATCCCTATGCAGTTAAGCACACTATAAAAATAAAGCTGTGTGGGAACATGGCTATCAATAACAACAAAAATAATAACACTCTGTCTCCTTCCTTAGATGAAAGGGTCTGTGTTTTTACAAAGCACTTCGCAAACTTTATCTTTTTAATTCTCACAATACTCAAGGTGTGTAGAAGGCAAGTAGTATCATCCCATTTTGCAAATGGAGAAATTGAGGTTCATGGAGTTTGACTTGCCTGTGGCCACAAAACAAGTAAACAAAACAAGCACACCTATAATCCCAGCTACTCAGGAGGCTGAGGCAGGAGAATGGCTTGAACCCAGGAGGTGGAAGTTGCAGTCAGTCAAGATCACTCCACTGCACTCCAACCTGGGTGACAAGAGTGAAACTCTAGC
>NW_012108831.1:1006224-1006951 GCF_000951045.1 Mandrillus leucophaeus
ACTGAGCAGCCCTTCCCTTCTTTGGCATTAAAGCACTTGGATTCTTCAAGAACCACACAGTTTTGCTCTGTTAGACACTAAACTCTGTGTATTCATGTTTAATTTCAGAATAGCTTTAAATTTACAGAAAAGTTACAAAGATATTATAATACAGAGAACCCCTGTATATTCCTTACCCATTTTCCCCTGTTAACATCTTACAATTGTACATTTGTCACAACTGAGAAGCCGATATTGATGCATTATGCTCACTTTATGTGAATTGCACTAGTGTTTCCTTCATAGCCATTTTTTCCCGTGGATCCCACTACTTTACATTTAGAGGCATTTTATGTTTATTTTCAATCTACCTTAATTTTTAAAGAGAAAAATGTTTGCTCACATTTATTTTATTAAAGGAGTACCCAAACAAACCCCCAAAATGTATTAACATTGTTTTAAACTGTAGTACACTTTCTCCAGGCAGATCAGGCTAAATTCTCTTGTGTATGAGAGTGTACTTAGAGTACACAGAGGCACACTAGCCAAACCACATGGTTCAAATCACAGTCCACTGCTTTCTATCTGGGCAGCCTTGGAAAAATACTTAAGTATTTAATCCCTCTGGGTTTTAATTTTCGCATCTATAAAATGGAAAGTGATAGTACATTACCTCATGGATGTGATATGTACATTAAAATTAATAATACATATAAATCACTGAGAAGAGTGCCTGGGTACATAGTGA
>NW_012108831.1:1007161-1033891 GCF_000951045.1 Mandrillus leucophaeus
CCAGCACTTTGGGAGGCCGAGGAGGGCAGATCATCTGAGGTCAGGAGTTGGAGACTAGCCTGGCCAACATGGTGAAACCCCATCTCTACCAAAAATACAAAAATTAGCCAGGTGTGATGGCAGATGCCTGTAATCCCAGCCACTCAGGAGGCTAAGGCAGGAGAATTGCTTTAACCCAGGAGGCAGAGGTTGCAGTCAGTAGAGTTTGTGCCATTGCACTGCACTCCAGCTTGGGCAACAAGAACAAAACTCTATCTCGAAAACAAACAAACAAAAAACTATTGGGAGAAAATGAATTAGGGTACTCTCTCAAAGAATGGCTTTGAAAAGGATGAAAAGAAAAACAAGAGCTTCTGAAGTAAAGTATGTGGCAGTATTTTGAGAAAATTAAGAAAAATAAATAAATAGAAGATAGTTGTCTGCTGTCTCATTACAGTTGATAATCATACTAACTGGAATTCTACTATCCTAAACATTCAGGTTCAGATTTTCAGGGAATATTCAATGCACATGATACCAGTTACATATGTCGGCCTTAGAGCAAGTACCTGCACGATCTGGCCACAAAACGAAACTATTACTTAACTTTAAATGAATGTGAAAATGATTGAATGAATTAATAAATAAATGAATGGATAAAATAAACTTTTAAGAAATAAAGTAAAGAAGTATATTTGGCTCATCCACATCTTTTGGGGCATGACTAAGACCTTCTTGTATAAATAATAGCCAAAGCAGACCTAACATTGTACAAAAGGACAGAGTCTTTGTTTGCTCCTATAATAGAATACCACAGATTGGTTAATTTATAATGAACAGAAATGTATTGGCTCACAGTTCTGGAGGCTGGAAGTCCAATGTCAAGGTGCTGGCATCTTGCAAGGACTTTCTGGCTATGACATAACATGGCAGAAGGCACATAGTGGAAGGGCAAAAAGGGAGAGAAAGAGAGGAAGATAGGGCAAACCCACTCCAGTGATAATAATAACAAACCACTCCTGCAAAAACGGGCATGACTCCATTCATAAGCATGGACCCCTAAAGACCTAAACACCCCATAAGGGTCTCACCTCCCAATACAATCAACATGGCAATTAAATTTCATCATGGGTTTCGGAGAGAACAAACATTCAAATCACAGAACACAAGAAAGAACTAATAGAAGAAAAATGTAACGATGATGGCAATTGTCATTTTAGAAGGGCCAATGTTCTACAGATTTCCTTGGGCACCTGTGTTTCCTAATTCAAAGCACAGCTCAGCTCATTCTAGGCGTGCATTGTGAAACTCGAAAATTTGAGAGAGTTTTCAGTTCATTTAGAAAGTTTATTTTGTCAAGGTTGAGGGCATGCCTGTGACACAACCTCAGGAAGTTCTGGCAACATGTGCCCAAGGTGGTCAGGGCACAGCTTGGTTTTATACATTTAGGGAGACATAAGGCATCAATCTATATATGTAAGAAGTACATTGGTTCAATTTGGGAAGGCGAGACCACTTGAAGCAAAGGCAGGAAGACTCCAAGTGGAGAGGGAGCTTCCAGGTCACAAATAGGTGATACACAAATGGTTACATTCTTTTGAGTTTCTGATTAGCATTTCAAAAGGAGACAAATCAGATATGCATCAATCTATATCAGTGAGCAGAGGAGTGACTTTGAATAGAATGGGAGGCAGGTTTGCCCTTATCAGTTCCCAGCTTGAGTTCTCCTTAGTGATTTGGGGGACACAAGATATTTTCCTTTCACACACTCCATACACTACCACGTTGTCGCCTGAACAAATTTAAGTCACTCATCCTTTCAATCACTGTGATCATGTTACACATGCCCTTTGGGTACTAGACATTAGGGACTGTGCCTCAAGGAGTCACAGAGATCTTATGTACCCTTGATTTAGATGGCTGAGTCAGAAGCAGGATGGGCACAGCAAAGGAGACAGCAGGCAGAGTCTCAGCAGCCTTGCAGTTAACCCAAAAGGAAAGAGTATGTTAGGCCTCTTCTTTCTTTTCACCTTGGACATGTCGGGATTCTCTACATTTATTATTTGTGGTTACATATTTGGCTTCTCAAACTTCTAAAGTACAGCTAAATTGATGAAAATGGGTCAAATGGGAAGAAGTTGACCAAGTAAATAGAGGAAGGCCAATGCAATTTCTGAGAAATGAGTGTTTGTTTTTTTAAAAACAGTTTTTACCACATGTTGATTTTATATTTTTTCAGTTGTCATCTATTATTAGTCTTTAGAACCAGAAAACATACAAAAACAAAGTCAGTAAGCTTAGCACCCTCCTCTGTACATAGTAAAGTAAACACAATCCCATGACAGACAGACCTTTGCATTTTTATTATCAGCACAGCAACGGTACACATGGTGGTAAAAGCGAGACAACCTTAAGAAGTTCTGTGTTTCTGCTCTCTCTTGAACCAGAGATAGGCACCCTGCATGTTTAATTCGTAGGCACTACTGATACAGGCAGTTGCTGCATTTGTCATTTGGTTATAAAAGAAGCATTATTTTATAATTATATAAAGTAAATGTTTATATATCAGATATATTTATACATCTTACCATGTGTTATATATTTAATAGATAGATACAATTATTTTATGTACAGAGATTTATTAAGAATTATGATTGTCATTGTGATGAATGGTGTAACATGCCATTCAGAGTTCCCTTAAGGAATGAAGGGCTTATGTCCCCAGCTATCAGGAAACAGTCCTTTCTCTTAGTCCTGCTTTGGAATTCTCTCACCTAAGTAAAAACATCTCAGCCAAAGATACATTTCCTTCCAGTTACTGATCAACATGAGGAGCTCTCTTTATCCAACTCGGAAACACTCAGAAGGGCCATCCCAGCTCCAGGGCTCCCAGCAAGGTGGGCCAGTCCCTTGTGGATATTGCAGCATGGCTCAACTTTTTTCTACTACAAATTCTGCTTACTTGCCCTCTCTTCCACAGGATTGATTTTCAAGAACGCTTTTTAAAAATACTCTGCATGCTTATTCCCATCTCAGTCTGCTTTCTGGGGACTTCTGCCAACACATCACAGTTATAGTAATCAGTATCTCTTCCTAAAGACTGAAAATAAGATTATAAATATATTCAAAGGCTGGGCAGATCAAAGATATCATGGGTAAGCCTGGAGTTTGAGCAATGTAGGGTGAATGGTTTTTATAAATCAGTAGGAAAATAAACCTTCAAAATGAATTCCACAGTTTTCAGAAATCTTTTATATAGGATTTTAAAATGATTCTATTTAGAAATACATTCAAATATTATTTTAATGTTCTCAATGAGAAAGCTGAATTTAATTCTAAGTGATTCTTATTTGTACTCCACCATGAGGATTGCCTGTTGACAGACAAAAGCCAGCATGGAGTAGAAGGACACCTAGGATGAAATACCAACTCCATTCTCTTGCTGTGCAGCCTTCAGCAAGTCACTTAACATCTTTGAGCCTTGTTTACTCTGTCTGTTAAATAAAAAATATGATAACAAAATGAAACACATTATGGAATCTGCCCAGCTCAATGTTTGGCACATTGCGTTAGACCAATAAATTTTTGGTTTTCTTCTGAGGTTGAAGAGTCGTGTTGTCTTTTAACCTCACCGAGAGGGAGGTTCACATTCCAGTAAGACTCCAGATAAATTCAAGGAAATTCATATGTATGTATAGAAGTTATGGAAACTTCATCAAAACTTTCTCTGACTTCTCAAATGCATGCTTTCTATCTTCTATTTGTCCTCATCATAGCTTCTGGGACTTGATTATTCCCTAAGAGGCTCATGTATGTTAATTCCTTTCATTTCAATTAAGCCCCAGGACCACAAATAAATAGCCTCTAGTGCTTATCAGAAATGAGCCCTTCATGTTCATTTATTCTGCTAGAGATCTGTTTACTGGCGGATTAACTTTAGTAACAATAGCCTCAGCAGCATCTTTGGACATTGACTTATATTCTCAACCAAATGTAATCTCTGTTTCCTCAAAGTTAACCAACCTGATGGATTTCTTTAAGAATCATTCAAATCTCACTTAATCATGTCCTTAATCTCACATCATCATGAGTTGATGTCCTTTCAAGGCTCTTCCATTTCTCCTCCTATTTGTCCTCTATGCTCTCACTGATTACTCTTTCATTCTCCAGACCTGCTCATGGTGGCATCCAGAAGCCTCTTTAAAGTGACACATTTGCCATGCCCCCCATGAAAACCCTCATGCCTGGGTGCCTCCTTCTGAAGTCTACAAAGTACAAACACTTAAGTAGCCAACACCATTCTGTGTCCCCTGAAGTTTTGCAAGCACTGAAGGTGAATCATGCAGCAAGCTGTGGGAAATGAGCCAGAGAAGAGGGCAGGGACCAGAGACAAGAGCTTTTTCACCATGCTAAAAACTTAGACTTAGCCTGTAGTTAGCAGGGGGTCATATAAAGGTTTAAGCAGGAACTTGACTGTCTTTACTGGGTTTCCACGTCAGCTAGTTTTTTATTAGATTTGGCCAGTGGTATTTATTGGAAGGAGATTGGGAAGAAAGAAGAAAGAAAACAATCAATGTATTTCATCTTCTGTCTAGGCCTCAGGTGACACCTCCAGCAGCCCTTGTATTTTCTTCTTGCCTCTAGCTGCCTCCCTGCACATAAGCCACAGTTCTGGCTTCTGCCCAAGGATCCCACCCATGGGCTCTGGGAACCCCACTTCCTCCTTTTGTTTCTCCAGCCCAGAGTTGATTGTAGCTTCCTGCTGTTGCTAACATTGAGTTGTCTCATTGTCTCCTATTTGGCTTCTCACCTTTTCCATCACCTGTACAACCAATCTGTTCTATAATTTCTTTTAAAATATTTGAAAAGATTTTTCTTTTCCTTGTTGAACCCTGACTGATACAAAAGGGGATGCATTTGAGAAATATTAGAATGACTCTATTAGAAGGCAGAGTCATTGGAACTTTGTGGAGATAAACCTTACTCCCTAATCAAAGTTGGCCTCACTCTTTTGTATGTTATTGAACTGAAGTGTGTTGTATTGATTCCTCATCTACCTGGCTTCTACCTCTTCCATAGGAAGTTATTTGCCATATTGGAGAGTTTGTCAGTTCTTAAATTCTTTTTAAAAATACTAAAAGATCAAAAACAATAGGACGCCATCTGTGTGAGGCAGAGAAGTCTCTGTGGGTGCTTGATTTCCACAGGAACAATTCATGGTCTAGGTCGCCCAGGCTTCAGACTGGCTGGCAGCTTCCACAGAATGAGCGAGAACCCTGCAGGGCAGGGCCAAATCTGACAGCCCAGGTAACAGTACTGGATTAAGAACACACCTTGAAGATCCAAAGGAGCAAAGTTGTTAAGGTATTATTTTACTGGGTGGAATCAGGACAAGGGCCACCAGTTTCTACTGACCAGGAAAAGGGCAAGCAAATGATGCTGAGCACATAGATATACAGGTTAAAGAGGATGGTGTTGCACAAATGTGTGATCTGTGGGGACTGACCACGTAAGAGGCCTAGAAACAAATGGGCACCGATGCCCTGTGAGATGCTGAAGATGCTGCTGTGCTGCCTGCCTGAGTAGCAGAGAGAACGTGCCAAAGAGGAGTTGCCTTTTCCAGAGAACTGTTTAGTTTGCAACTAATATATGCTTAATGGAGGTTGATCGATCTAGCAGGTATTTTCTTTTCGTTTCTTTTTTGATTAAGTAAATGTTTAATTTCAGAATAGCTTTAAATTTACAGAAAAGTTACAAAGATATTATAATACAGAGAACCCCTGTATATTCCTTACCCATTTTCCCCTGTTAACATCTTACAATTGTACATTTGTCACAACTGAGAAGCCGATATTGATGCATTATGCTCACTTTATGTGAATTGCACTAGTGTTTCCTTCATAGCCATTTTTTCCCCTGGATCCCACTACTTTACATTTAGAGGCATTTTATGTTTATTTTCAATCTACCTTAATTTTTAAAGAGAAAAATGTTTGCTCACATTTATTTTATTAAAGGAGTACCCAAACAAACCCCCAAAATGTATTAACATTGTTTTAAACTGTAGTACACTTTCTCCAGGCAGATCAGGCTAAATTCTCTTGTGTATGAGAGTGTACTTAGAGTACACAGAGGCACACTAGCCAAACCACATGGTTCAAATCACAGTCCACTGCTTTCTATCTGGGCAGCCTTGGAAAAATACTTAAGTATTTAATCCCTCTGGGTTTTAATTTTCGCATCTATAAAATGGAAAGTGATAGTACATTACCTCATGGATGTGATATGTACATTAAAATTAATAATACATATAAATCACTGAGAAGAGTGCCTGGGTACATAGTGAACATGGAATTAACCTTAGTTGTTATTACTCTTACTATTGCTGTTTGATTCCAGAGTATCCTATGTATTTCTTTTCTGACATTCATCACACTTTTAAGTATGTCTCATATTTGTCTTCACTTCCCGATGGCAATTTTCATGAGTTCAAAGATATTACTACCTAACTCATAGTGGATGTTTGGGAAACAGTCCTGAACTGTTGCTGTCCATCCTGACTGCAGAGCCATCAAACAATGACATGCAACGTGAAAGCTTAAAGGAAGAGAAAGTGAATGAGGTACAGATAGACAGAGAAGTAGCTAAATGGATATAGAGATACAGAAATATAGGCAGAGAAGTACAAAGGTCAAATGAGAACAATGTTTTAAATTGAAAAATAAAAACTATATATATTTATATGTACAACATGATGTTTGGAAATACATATACATTGTGGAATGGCTATATCAAGCTAATCAACATATGCATTACCTCACCTGCCTATCATTTTTTGTGTGGTGAGCACACTTAAAATTGATTCTCTTATTAATTTTCAAGTATATAAGACCTTGTTATTAACTATAGTCTTTATGCTGTAGATCTCTTGAATTCATTCTTCTTTAAATTTTGTTTCCCAGCCATTGATATATGACACTCTGTCTCCGCTCTTATTTAAACTCAGTTTCTCTTCACGTGTTACATAATACTGAAAGGGAATATATTTTTCTGAAATTAACAATTTGAAAGTTCAGCAGGAGGACACTGCCCTTTCAAGCACTGGTAATGAAGAATGGCAGAAAGAATTCTGGATGTAATTCTCAGCTACAGCTTTCTGGTAAAACTGGCATTAGTGATGCACAGGAGATGAACACGTATTATATTGAAATGGCATCAATATTCCAGTTTCTTGCCAAATGCTTTCAATAGCTCATTGTGCTTCATGTACAAATGTACACTTGGGCTCTGTGAATCCCAGGCACAGATGTCTGTAAAGCCACATATATTTCTGCCATAAAGGCAACTTTAAAATGTGCTCCACTCTTATCCAGACCTCCAGTCAAGGAAGTTGTTAAATCCATTTTTTTTCTTTTTTCCTGTACGTTGCTTTTGCCTTTGAAATATCGCTAAGCAGTTGTCCCACAGGGTGGAGGTGGAATTAGCAGCTGCAGCATTTCTTGTGCCACCGTCATCTCTTTGGTATGTGGCTTCCTTTCACTCTCATGTTGGGGAAGATCCCACCCATCCTTTGCATTCCTCCTGAGCAAGTTGTGTCAAGGAAAGGCGAGAGAGGAAGCGATTCCCATCCTTTGGGTGTCATCAAAAAGGAAGGTTTCAATTAGTTTCTCAGGATGTTCTCAGTTTCTGCACTGAGCAGCCCTTCCCTTCTTTGGCATTAAAGCACTTGGATTCTTCAAGAACCACACAGTTTTGCTCTGTTAGACACTAAACTCTGTGTATTCAAATGTAATAAGGAGTCATGAAGCCTGTCTTTCCTAGCGGTTACCATGGTTGTAATCTTATAGTTGTTTGTATAATTAGTTGAGCCATGACTGTCTCTTCACTATGCTCAGGATTCTAGGAAGGCAGTGACATGTCTAATTTTGCTATCCATTGTATCTGCAGGCACTCAATAAATGGTTTCAAGATAAAATAATGAATATATGATTGAAAAAACTTCTGCCAAAGCAAACAAAATAGCACCTGATGCATAAGTGGCCCTTAGAGATTGCTTCTGCCTGACATTCCTAGAAGAAGAAATGATGATCATATAGTATTTTCTATGTACCAGACACTATTCTAACTGCATCACATTGATTTTATCTATTAACCTTCATAAAACACTATGACCTAGATTCCACCATCGTCCCCATTTTACAGATAAGAAATATAAGACATAAAGGGAGAGGTTTAGTGAACTATCTCAACATCATGTGGCAAGAAGGTAAAGGGAAACGCTGGAGTGGAGCACAGTCCAATTGGCTCTAGAGACTGTTCCCCAATCCATGATGTGATTCTGCCTTCTGGGATGCAAACTGAGACAGTGCTTTGGATTCACAGAATATAAGTGGCATGAGTGACAGTAGTCCTAACTAGCCATAAAACAAACAAACAAACAAACAAAAAGCTCAAGTCTGGACAGATGTGGATATGTTCATAAGCCATCTTTGATAGAGAGATACAGGCATACACTTCATACGTAACAAGATCAAGGACTATGTATTATCAGTGGCAAAAATAAACACAGGCAAAAATTCTCTCTTGAATGTCTTTAAAGTCAAATATCTTCGTATGTATTGAAAAATCTTACCTTTTTTTTTTTTCTAAAATATCACTTTAACAGTCATTGTCATTTGAAAATTCATATTATTGCCCACTCATCTCCCAGTTACTTCATGGAATACTGTCAAATTCCAACTGGCTGAAGAATAGAGGTTCAATCCCTTAAAAGAAGATTTCGGTATGAAGAAATGTTCCTACAGAATTGAAAGACGTGTAGTTCATGCCAAATGGCATTTCAGACACAAAGAAATGGGTAGGAAAACATTTCTGTTTTCTCTGAATTCCCATTGCACATTGGGCCATTTTTCTTTTTCTTGACATTTAATGTATTGTATTCTTACGTCTGTGCACAAGTTTTACCTCCCCACAAAAACTATAAACTCTTTAAAATGGGAACTGTGCCTTACAGTAAAAGGCAGTGTGCTGGAAAGAAACTAACAAAACTTTTATTAGTAAGTGGAATTACCACTTACTATTTGCACAACCTTGGGCAAGTTAACTTCTCCTAGTCTTGATTTATTCCTCTGTAAAAAAAAGATTCATAACGGTATATAGTATTATTAGCTAGGATTTCAAAAGAGTATTTGGGACTTGGATTAAACATGGAAGACTGAAACATATGTGCTTTACTCCAGCAACACATTAAAATTTCAGTAAATAAATTAAAACATTTTAAACCCATAGGACAAAGAAAGCAAAGGAAAAGATAAAAGAGAAAACAAGATTATGTATATATATATGGAAAGCAATGGACTGACTTGAAGTAACTGATTTGGCAAACATGGAGTCTCTGCAGTGAATGGAATCATGAAGAAGGCTTATTTGCATTTCTGAATCTCAGAAGGCTCAGGGGTTCAGGCAGGAGGTGCCTTGAAAGTAGGGTGTTGATGACGGTGGCAAAAAGATGAAGGCCAACTGAAAGTCTTTGTAAGGAGAAGTGAAAACCTGGGATCTCTTCCCTTCCTGCACAACAGAATGTCTACATGGCTTAACTATGCATAATATTCATATAAACATAGCAATGTATAGGCTGAATAGTGATCTGATAAAAATTATAATGTACATCATCTTGGGAAACAGAGAATTGGAAGTATGTGCTAGGGTGAGAGGAGGTATTGCTAAACCAATGTCTTCCATTGTAGGATGTTTATAGGCAATATTTAAAATCAACAAATGAATAAACAGCAGAATAGCATGTTATGTAACCCCAAAGGCAAATACCAGAAGAAAAGGGTAAAAGGATTAAAAGTGGTTTCCTCTAGGTGATGAGAGGTGAGAAGGGCTGTGGAAGACAGAAGTTGATGTTTTATATTATAAGCCTTGAAGAGGATTTGAGTTTAATATACATGTATATTTTTAATTATAAAAACTATTTTTTAAAATGAATGTTGGGCAATAGAAGGCAGTCAATAAACATCAACAGTAGGTCCCTTTAATTCCTGTTCATTATTATTTTCCCCACATATTTATTTATATTCATGTTTATTACGCTGCAGGTTCTCATTAAATGTTTGCTAAATGACTAAGTGAATAACTCATCAAGGTTTACAGATTGGTCATCAGAAGAGAAAAAAAGAAGAGACATATTTATTGCCTTCTATTTTATAATGGGACTGTCGCCCATGAATAAAGTTTTGATCAATTTATGGTCAGTCTTTTTGGCATTTTTTATGGGAGGGACGCAGAGAAGCTGCTATAAATACAAAATCAAGTAATTGTTCCCAAGGTGTGTCCTGTGAAATATGAGAATTATGTGCAACTTTAAAAACTCCCTTAAAATACTATTAGCTACCTAAACATGACAGGTAAATTAATCTGACAGAATCAACTCTTAAAATGATCTTTGCCGTCACCAGGATTACATGTGTCCACGTTTCTCTACACCCTCCCCACTTCCACCAGCATGGTGGTGATTGATGTATTACATGTATTGATCAGGAAACGAGACCCCTGACTCTGGGCATATTTACTCTTGGGGAGTGTAGCACACCTCAGCACAAACACACACTCAGACTTCACAGAGCATGAACAAGCAACTATCACTTTCAATAACAAATTTCACATTTTGGTTTTGTATTTATTATTCTGTCCAGAGAGATTCTGTTCTCCACAATTTTCGTCTCCTCCAGCTCTCTCCTCCAGCTTCCTTTCATTAGGATTAATGAGTATAAAGAGATTAGGGTAGGAAGAGAGAAACAGAGCCACATGGACAAGTTCTATTTCCTCCATTAGTCTGCTCTGCTGGTGTTCATTTATTTAGTGACCCCTGCCTGCCATGACCACAGCTCCTTCACTGAATCCATAGTCTGGACCTGAACCAAGGAAGTAACAATGCAGGTCTATCACTTTGTTTGCTTGCTTGTTTGTTTGTTTTGAGATAGAATCTCTCTCTAGTCTCTGCACCCAGGCTAGAGTGCAGTGGCATGATCCTAGCTCACTGCAACCTCCACCTCCCAGGTTCAAGCGATTCCCATGCCTCACCCTCTGGAGCAGCTGGGATGATAGGCGCATACCACCATGCCTGGCTATTTTTTTTTTTTTTAATCAATAGAGACGGGGTTTCACCCTTTCGGCCAGACTGGTCTTGAACTCCTGGCCTCAAGTGATCCACCCGCCTCAGCCTCCCACGGTGCTGGGATTACAGGCGTAAGCCACCACACCCAGGCCTTGTTTATTCGTTGAAATGCATGAAGGGAGAACAACACAAGGGGACAAGACAGAGCTTTTCTTTTCTAAAACAGTTTCTTCTCAACAATTCAGATGACATGCACTTGTGAAGAATTTTTTTAAAATTATGTTTCCAATAGTAACGATAAGTTAAAACTCTCTGTCCCAACAACCACACATGCTGCTCAGCTGGTGACTTATGATTAACAGTCCCTCTGAAATACAAAACCCAGTCAAATAGCAGCAATTCAGATTAAACACAAGCCAAATCAGCAGATGCCTGGCACCAGGTACTAAATGCCAGAAAAGGAGGCTCTGTTGGAATGCAAGAGGGAGGGAATTCCAGAGACACTGAGTCAGCCTGGAAGCCATTTTAATACTGCCAGGCATGGGGAGGGACATGGGAAAAGTCCCAGGTGAAGAGTTCAAAGTTTGCTGAATCCACTTTCTTATTAAAAACCTTCAATGACATAAGTTTTGTAACCATGGGATAATTATCCGAATGCTCAGTTTTACTGTTTTATATGAATCGAACCTCAAAAAAGGAAAATATTCTATTCCCAAAGGAGAATAGAATATTTGCATTTTGAGAAAACATCCACAGATATGTGCTATGAATTGACGTAAGCCAATTTTGCTGTTTGTAATTATTAAGTTCTTTGGGGTAGACATGTCCTATTGTAAGAGAGATGTGAGTGTTCTTGGTCACCTTTCTACAGTCTTGCTCTCAAGTATGACATCAAGTCTCAAACTGAATTCTGCTACAACTACAAACATTTATTACCAAGCAGGCAGAGAAAGCATCACAACACACAACTGGTACCTGCATGTTCTCTGGCTCCCTCTCTGATATTTTAGGTGCTTGGACTGCATTCTGCATTAAAAGTCCTCTCAAAGCAGATGCAAAAGTATTTAAGAGGCAAGGTGTAGCCAAATCCAGGCAAACCAGCACTTCGAGTCAGCAGACCAATGGGAGACTGTCAGCATCAGGCCTTTGGCACCATGCTGAAGTGTACAGACCACAGAGCTCCCCACACTTTTATGCCTCATCTGGCAAAGGGGGAGGATCGTGTTTTTAATATTTCCAGTCAGTGCACATATCTAAAGACACTAATTTTTGATGAATGAAAACATATTTCTAACATTTGCTATGCCACTTTACAAACTTTGACTTCATCAGGCAGCTAAATTTCTCGCAATCGCTAACTCTGTAACACGACCTTTTAATTAGATGCTAACTGGGGTGAAGTGTGTGCCCCGAAAATTCATATCCACCAGGAACTTGTGAACATGACCCAATTTGGAAATAGGATTTTTGCAGATGTAATCAAGATAGGGTCATACTGAGTTAGAGTGGGCCCTAATCCAATGACCAGTGTTCTTATAAGAGGAAAGTTTGGACATAGAAACATACAGAGGAGACTACCCTGTGAAGATGGAGGCAGAGATTGAAGTGATGCATCTACAAGACAAGAAACATTAGGGATTGCTGGCAATCATCTGAAGCTAGGAGAAGGGCATGGAATAGATTCTCCCTCAGATCCTCCAGAAGGAACCAACCCTGCCAACACCTTAATTTTGGACTTCCAGCCTCCAAAACTGTGAGAAAATAAGTTCAGTTGTTTTAAGTCACATAGTCTGTGTGAATTTGTTACAACAGCCCTAGGAAACCAATATGCCATGGAAATGTATTTCCATCTAGGGCAATTAACCACCCCACGGAATAGCATGAAACAACCGCTCCCAACCCCCACCTGAAACACACACATCTCACAATGTTAATGCTGAAGTATCTCAAAGTAAATTACAGAAAACATGACAATATTCTAGTAGCATTTCCTTATATATATTGTTAACAACTGTAGAAAGCAGCTAAGCACACACATAAGACGTAGATTGCCTTTATATCCTTGAGCTGGCATATTCATTCCAGCTTTCACAATAGAAGATGGAGTGCTTCCTATTTCTCCTTTTCCAAAGAGTTTTGGAGGCTTTATAGGTCATGGCTCATTCATAGATACAGTTTGCCATTGGTCAACAGATGTCTGATTGAGCCACTGTGAGAAACCAAGTCTGATATACAAAGTATGATCTCACTTGACCAAGAGTTTTATTATGAAATTCTGTTTGATGTTGTTTGATTTTATATAGTCCTTTATAATTTTGTTTTATTGCAGAAACACCAAAAAAGAAAATAAAAGAGCAGCATTTTGTGGATAGAAAATGAAAAACACAATTTATCTTAATTTATTCAGAATATTTGCAGTTTCTCAACATATACATTTTTTGCTTAACTCCTAATATTTTTGTGTCTGTCAAATCTTTGGTGTTAAATCATCCTACGTGTCATTTGCAGTTTTGAAACTTCTTGCCTGTGTGACCTGAAGGAAGCCTCTGTTTAACATTTTTGCAACAAAAACAAGATGCACCTTAGAAGCTTGTAGTGAGAATTCAAGGAGACCACATATGTGAAATCCCAAATCCAGTGCACAGAGCCAGATAAATGTTTTGCTTTTTTTCCTCCATTGACATATGCTTTGTTTGTTTGTTTGTTTTTCAGATCTCATTTTTAAAATATGAATGTCACCATTTTCTGTTGTGGGACCCAGGACAAGGAAAGGGACAAGTGACAGGCATAGATCCTGTCTTCCAGGTTTGCCTGTAGACTCCAGAGTGCTGTGGGTCATGCATGGGCAAGCCCCAGCCTGGGAACTGTCAGGCCCCTGCAGAGAGGAGAGTCTGTGTACCTTTGCTCCAGGCTCCTTCCCCCACAGACTGACAATGGCTGGAATAACATTCAGCTGAAACACCTTCCAGAGAAGCAGAGTTCCACTCCTTACACTAGGGAATGAAAACAACCTCCAGAAGGTTAGGACTAAAACTGGAAAAAGCTGCATGCACTCAAAAGCGGGGCTCCATCATGTAAGTTAATGACCACAGCACTATCCTGCCTCAGCTGAAAGAAAGCACATGACCCCGGGAGCCAGAGAGAATGGGTTCCAGTCCAGGCCCCACCTCTTACTACCAGTGTTATTTTGGAAACTGACTTAAAGTTTCTCAGCCTCAACTTCTCACTTGAAAAAATAGAGCTATTATTTCCCCTGTTGTTGACTTGCAGTGAGAATTAAGTAAGATAATGTGCATAAAGCACTTTCTGATAGTGTCTGACTCATAATTGGCCTTCAGCAAACAATAGTCTCCCCAATCTTAAATAGATTTCATTCAATGTGACTTCCTCCATCTCTTCTCTCATGGAAACCTCATTCTTCACTCAGAAGCTGACTTGCCCCAACTCTGATTTTTCTTTGTCCCCTCATGCTTGGTGGACTCTTCCTACACTACTTCTCCTAGTCTTCCTTTTAATGGTAACCAGGGCATTGGTAACCAGGTAACCGAAAACCTGGTAACAAGGTTTTGTTTTTGTTTTTGTTTGTTTATTTTTTTGAGACAGAGTCTCGCTCTGCCGCCCAGGCTGGAGTGCAGTGGCGCCATCTTGGCTCACTGCAAGCTCCGCCTCCCGGGTTCACGCCATTCTCCCGCCTCAGCCTCCTGAGTAGCAGGCACTACAGGTACCCGCCACCATGCCTGGCTAATTTCTTTTGCGTTTTTTTAAGTAGAGACAGGGTTTCACCGTGTTAGCCAGGACGGTCTTGATCTCCTGACCTTATGATCAGCCCGCCTCGGCCTCCGAAAATGCCACTGCACACAGCGGTAACCAGGTTTTTGAGGCTTACTTTGTGCCAAAAGCTGCATAAATGCGCTCAGATTCTCACTGTAACTCTCCAATACAGGTAGTGTTGTCCTTCATTTAGAGAAAAAGAAATGTAGCCTGAGAAAGATTAAACTTCATAACAAGTGAGGAGATGAAGATTGGAACCAGGTGTGTCTAACTCTACAGCCTCTATGCCACATCACCCATATTGCTATTAATGTTATGTCACACTGCATGTATGTAAGCCATACGCCAATGGATAACACATATGAGGACAGGCTCAGCCCCATGAATAGTCCGTAGTAAATGCTAAATAAATGTTAGTTAATGATTATTACAATTAGATCATTAGCAATCGATTAGATGATGATGATTAAATAATGTAAGTGTTCTTAGTAACCCATGGATATTTTCAGGCTAAATAAATAGAAAAAACACTAAAGCAAGGAAAAATTTACTTCATATTTATTCAGGAAAGATGATTTTTAAAAGGTTATGGATTAAGCCAGAATCCAGCCATGTTTTTAATAAAACGAGACGGTTGATAGATAACTGGGAAGAGGACATGGGTCCATTCCAGAAGTACACCTGTGGTCCTACTCAGCATAATGTCCGAAAGAGGCACATTTCGATGATGTTTTAAAGGTAGTATGTTGAGGTACTGGCATGATAGTTGTTAAGGCTATGATGAAGCAACATTAAAAGAAGAAGGGTGAAAACAAGACCATGAGCCACCGAGAGATGGTAATCAAGAAATAGCCCATTTTTATGCACTTGCTCATTGCACCAGCCAACAGTGAAGGCCCCACCCCACCCTCACTAACTCAGTGTTAAAATCCAACTGCTTCACAGCCTTAGGGTAGCATGAGGATATTTCTTTAGTGATGGAATATTCTATTTCTTCTTTTCCAAAGCAAAAATATAGTCAATTCTAGTTACAATGAAAGACTTCTTGTTACCCACTAATTTCATCAAGGCTAGCCTGAACTGATTTTCTCATTTGTTTAAAATGGCTTTATTTCCTAATTCAAGCAGAGCGCTCATTTTTTCCTAGCCAGTTTAAGACCAAGTAGCCAGGAACAGAGGAAGGCCAGACCTCTGTTTCAGAGCTTATGAAGGACCAGCAGTGAGTGAGTGCCCAGGACTCTTACCATCTCAGTGGTGACAAGCCCAGGAAAGTGTCCATGCCCATGTGATGATGGAATTACCCTGATTAAAATCTTACCACTGATTTCCTGAGAATGGAAACATGAGATATAATGTGTTTTCTGGCAGAGCTACTGATGCTGAGTGGTCCAAGGTGGTTGTCATTGTTTCATTTTGTTTTGTTTCTCTGCAGGAGGAGGTGTACGCGTGTTTTGGCATTACATCTGGCATCCAGCCCTCATCAAGGGAAGGGCTTCTGACTCCTGCCAGCAAAGGACTTAGTTGCTTTCAAGTGGATTTTATTCATCTGGATAGTCAGGCATCCAAATCACAAGCAAAGAGGAGGCTTCCCCAACCCGGAGTCCCCACACATGACCCTTAATATAATGTGTATTGATGACAGCCAGAAGCAGCCTTGACTTCGGTCCTCAGGAGAACAATATGCAACTCTTTAAAACAAGTGGAGTTCCCCAGATTTCCAAAGTTCACACATCAAATGAAGTGAAAGGCAATTTCTGGTGAGCGTGGACATTAAAAATGAGAAGACAAATTTCAAAAACCTCTTGACTGATCATCGTTACTTCATAAAACAAGGACATTTTAACAACAAAAAAGTAAGAAGATTAACAATATAATAAAAGATAGTCTTTTAAAATACCAATTTCGTATTATACCAAAAACAAACAAAACAAGTGTTCTAATTACCCTTACAAAATTGAAAACCAGTGAAAATCTCGAAACCCCAGAGTGTCGTTAACTATGATTCAATGAATGATCCTGGGATGAGGGTACTGCATCCATAAAACACGTTTAAAGTATACATATAAAAATTTTGTCACAGAATTCATAAAAGTGTAAGTTTGGGTGAAAACATTTTAATGAAATCCTGGAGACAGATTTATCTTCTAAAGGCTGAGCACACTGCGGAGCCCCAGTTCCCTGGTGGTGCTATCCTTGATCCCGCCAGCACATGCTCACTCCTCTCTCTGAACTCTCTCCTATGGAGCCATGATTAACCATACTACCTGGCATTGGATTCCACAGCACTTGATACCATTTCTGATATGGATGGCTCACAGCACTTACCACACCTACAGAATGCTGTGAGTGTAAAAGAGGCATCCCATACATATTTTCTGGATGAGGAGAATTTCTGGGTTACTTCCCTGTCCAAGGCCTAGAAAGTCTCTAGGGAAATTTAAAGCCGAAAAAAAAATATGGTAGCCTCTGTAGTAAGATTAGGAATCACAAATACCTACGTAAGTAGGATGAATATAGAAAATTTATAAACATGTACATCTAATTAAAAAAAAAATTGAGGCATCTAAAAAGAAAGTCTGGGAGCAAAAACCAGGCCTTCCAGGCACCATGTCTTTTCATCAGCCATGCTTCCACCATGGCTCCACTTAGGACGGCTTTGCCTTTCTTCCTTTCAGGTTCAACTTGTCCTTCTCTGAAGCCTTTTCAACTATCTCAGCCTTCAGTGATTTGTCCGTCCTCCAAATTGATGCAACTTTTATTATCTCTTCTCTGCTCCCCTAAATTAAGAATTTAAGCTTATTACAGACACAAGGAGAACTAAATAATAGACCTTTTTTCCCTCCTCCTTCTATTTTCCAGTACACTTGGCAAGATATTTCCATTTCCACCTTCTATATACCGGAAAAATCCTACTCATTCCTCATGGCCAGATCAGCCCCATTGCTTTTTCTCCTCTTTTACACCTGCCTGGACACTCCTCACTTCTACCCTCAACTAATTACTTCCTCCTCCATGGCCCTCATGTAAATTTTTCTCATTAAACAAAAGTAGCAATTATATTATTGTGAAATTGTTGAGATTAAAACTCAAGTGGGCCACTCACACTGCCTGACATCCTTTTGGGTTGCTCAATGCAATTCACAATAACCAGTTACACCTCCTCTCCCTTCAAACCTCTGAAACAGTTTTGTTGCTTCTGTTGTTTAGCATATGAACCTGCCTGTTAGTTTAAAGGGTTCTCAGCCTTTAGAAGATAAATCTGTCTCCAGGATTTCATTAAAATGTTTTTAACTCAAACTTACACTTTTATGAATTCCACAACAAAACTTCTGTAAGTATACCTTAAATGTGTTTTATGGGTGCTGTACTGTGTTAGTCCGTTTTCCCGCTGCTGATAAAGACATACTTCAAACTGGGAAATTAACAAAGAAAAAGGTTTTATTGGACTTACAGTTCCACATAGCTGGGGAGGCCTCACAATCATGACAGAAGGCAAGGAGGAACAAGTCACATCTTACATGGATTGCAGTAGTCAAAAAATGAAAGTGAGAGACAGAGAGAGAGCTTGTACAGAGAAACTCTCCCTTATAATACTATCAGATCTCATGAGACTTATTCGCTATCATGAGAACAGCACAGGGAAGACCTGCCGCCATGATTCAAATAACTCCCACCAGGTCCCCCCACAACATGTGGGAATTCAAGATGAGATTTGGTTGGGAACACAGCCAAACCATATCATGTACCCTCATCCAGGATTATTCATTAAATCATAGTTAAGAATTTCCCAGAATATGGGTAACAGAGAATATGTGATTATTTGATGAGAATCCCAAATATTAAATATTTCCCTAATATTAAATACTCACAACAATCCACAGCGAACCATCACTGCCCTCCTGCCTTCTTGTTACAGTAGAAGACATGCCTCTTCTTCTATCTAAAACCAATCCCTTTGTATCCCATCATTTATCGCTTTTCTATGAGCTATAAATATTTAACATCCCTTCTTTATTTCCTTTTATATAATCAAATTATCAAGTAATTCTATCATCTGGCTGTTAACCATGCATGTGCTTCTTCCACTTAAAAAACAAAAACAATCTCATTCAACCCTTCATTCTTCCATTCCTATCCCCAGCTCCTTAGACCTTTCACAGCTAAATTTCCGCAAGCTTACCTATGCCTGCTGTCACCATTCTCTCACTTGCCACAAATTTAATCCACTTTAATCTAACAATCTAAAGAGGCATAGACATTTCTCTATACCTATTTGCCATCAGCTTTCACCATGTATCCTCTTTCTGGGGTGGCAAGATTTAGCATATAAAAATGCAGAATGCCCAATTAAATTTAAATTTCAGATAAAAATATTTTTAGCAGATTTCTAGATGTAATATGGGACACACATGCTAAGGGTATTTGTTGTTTTCTGAAATCAAAATATAACTAACCATCTTGTATTTTATCAGTAACCCTACTGCTACCATACAGTATCAGCTATCCTGGATTTCTTCTGGTTCCTTCTATTTGAAAAGTTTTTTATTGCCACGGGGCTTTTACTGATGCTGGCTATATTAGTTTCCTAGGGCTGTTGTAACAAAGAACTTCAAACTAGGTGGTTTAACATGATACAAATTTGTTGTCTCACAGAATTAAAGGCTAGAAATCCAAAGTCACGGTGATAGCAGGGCTATACTCTGGGTCTTTGGGAAAGGATCTTTCCTTGTCTCTTCTAATCTCTGGCAGCCCAGGTGTTCCTTGGCTTGTGGTAGCATAACTCCAGTCTCTGGCTCAGTCTTCATAAGGCAATCTTCCCCATCTGTGTCTTCTCTTCTACATATAAGGACACTAGTCATATTGGAATAAGGGCTCATCCTACTACAGTATGACTTCATCTTAACTAATTACATTTGCAGTGATCTTATTTCCAAATATGATCACATGGTACTAGGGGTTAGGACTTGAACATGTATTTTGGGAGGACACGAGTCAATCCACAATACTGGTTATTTTGCTAGGAATGTGTCATTTTCTCCTTTTTTCCTAGATACTCCTACTCATATCTACCCATTCTTTATGATTTCAACATAATTAGTACCTTTCTCACTTTCTTGACCAAATCCTATCCTACACTTCAGCACTTATATAGAACCATATACTTCTCATCATGTGTTTGGATTCCATGTGATGATTCTACATGAACTTGTTTGTTAATCTGATGAGTGTCTATGCTCCCCACTGGACTGTATACTCCATGAAGGGAGGAACCAGGTCTGTTTGGTTCATTAATACATCCTTACCTCTGAGCCAACTGCCTTACCTTTAGGAGGTGCTTAATAAAGACTAGTCTATAAGTGAAGAAATCAGTGGATTAATTATTTTACAGTGTAAGTGCTTTGAGGAAAAACATAATTTTTATATCCTCAAAGCCTGGTACAGACCAGGAAGAAAATCAGTATTCAATAAGAAATGTCTTAGTAAGTAATTAGTCATTTCTACCCCTACTCGTGTGTGTGTGTGTGTGTGTCTCTGTGTGTGTGTTTCCTAAAAAGAGTATTAGGAAGACAATTGCCCAGCAAGACAGAGATGGGTGTTTGCTTATTAAATATGTAAAACCCTAAATTCATTTTCCTTTGAGTTTCTTAGATCGAGATCTTGTCCCAAAAAGATCATGTTTGACTTGTGTTTGATTAGTAAATGTAAAAGCTGAATCAATTCCAAACTCGTAGGGGAAAAGTTACTCCCCAAAATTTAGTTAAAACATGTTTATTGAGTCTTTAAAAATATTCTTTAATTTTATAGGATAAATTATACTTACATGTCTTTTAAATGGCAAATTATCAAAATGTCTCTAAATAGTTAGGTTTTTAAATTTACTCTTATAAGCTATGAAATGACAAAAACAGTGTCAGAATACCAAGAGTACTTTTGAGACGTTTTTAGGATTACACAGGTGCTTAAAATATAAGGAGGCCACAAACTTGTAAGTTTTTGATATTGGACTTCAAAACAAAGCTTATTAATTGTTTCTATCCTCTTTTGTTAACTCCTTGGAAGAGGTAATGCATCTCTATATCGGAATCAATGGAATCTTTTAGCCCTATTTCTTAATGATGATGAACAAGTGGATTTTACCACAGTTTGTGTGGAGATAAAGGAATGTTTATTGAAAACACATCTACTTTGAGATTTCATTAGTGTGGATTTGGGGTTAACCTCCATAGGTCCTTAAGTTCATTAGGAACCTATCTTTGATTGCTTTTGGTGTGGCATAGAATTGAATTAAACCAAAATAGTGTCTTCTAAGAGTTTAACTGCTTTGATAAGTTAGTGTTAAAAGTTGAACTTGTTAACATTTAGGGGATATGGTTTGGCTGTGCCCTCACATAAATCTCATCTTGATTTGTAGTTCCCATAATCCCCACATGTCATGGGAGGGAACTCGTGGGAGGTGATTAGATTATGGGGGCAGTCTTCTCATGCTGTTCTCACGATAGTGAGTGAGTTCTCAAGAGATCTGATGGTTTTATAAGGGGCTTCCCCCTTTACTCAGCACTCATTCTCTCCCCTGCCGCCCTGTGAAGAGGTGCCTTCTGCCACGATTGTAAGTTTCCTGAGGCCTCCCCAGCCATGCAGAACTGTAAGTCAATTAAATCTCTTTTCTTTATAAATTACTCAGTCTCAGGCATGTCCTTATAGCAGTGTGAGAATAAACTAATACATTAGGTGAGCAAAGGATACAATCAATTTTGCCTAAAAGGACTTAGGCAAATATATTTTTAATATTTCTCATGTAGTCTAAATCTCATTATGGCCAGAGTTGCTGGTTTTAATTATGTTTAATAGACACTTGACATAGTCATACTGTGTGCAATAGCATGTTATTGTATGCTTTGTAATTTAATGGGGCAGTAAATATTAAGTGAACTTTCTTATGTAAGCATTTACCCTTCCAGTGGAATGAGCCTGGTCATTTTATCCCCCTACAAGTATTACATATTATATATGATGAGTTAAGGTTTCTTTCAAATGGCTTCACTTGAGGGATACTCTAGGATTTGCTTTTGTTATGTGGTTCTCTAAATAATATCTATGTTTTAAAAGAAATCTCATTGTTTTGTACTTTCTTGTAACGAATCTAGCTCATCTAATTTATATACATTTCAATAAATTCCAGTAGGATTACAAATACTTACAGACAAACAAAATAAGTTTCTTCAACTCTATTTTTTTCTTTGTTTTTAAACAAGGTGTTTTAATGTGAAAGCATTTAAAAGTTTTTATTAAATCAAATGAAGAAGAAATGATTCAAGCTCTATCAAAGTAAAAGTGGGGGCGGGGGGAAGAGACAAATTTGCAATTAGTTTTTTTTTAACCTCCAAATAAAAATGCTCTTTTAATCTTAAATGTTGTTCTACTTATTTCTATTTTTGAATAAAAATAGAACATTATTGAGTTAGAGAATGAAAAAGGCTATGACTAAGCTATAGGCTAACCTCAAGGATGTGGAGATAATTACTGATTTAGAGAATGAAAAAGGCTATGACTAGGCTATCGGCTAACCTCAAGGATGCAGAGATAGTTCTAAAGAGGTTTAAGAGTAGGTAAAGGCCAAGTGCAGTGGCTCATGCCTGCAATCCCAGCACTTTGGGAGGGCAAGGTGGAAGTATCGCTTGAGCCCAGGAGTCCAAGACCAGCCTGAGCAACGTGGTGAAACCCCATCTCTACTAAAAATACAAAAAAAAAAAAAAAAAAAAAGAAAAAATTAGCCAGGCATGGTAGTTCATGCTTGTAGCCCTAGCTACTTGGGAAGCTGAGGTGGGAGGATTGCTTGAGCCAGGAGGCAGAGGTTTCAGTGAGCCAAGATCATGCCACTGTACTCCAGCCTGGGTGACAGAGCAAGATCCTGTCTCAAAACAAAACAAAACAAACAAAGAGATTAGGTCAAGCTGTAAATTTGCTGTCTTAGGTAATATGAAAAGCTGCAAGTGGAGATAAGGAGCTGAAGCAATCATTCATCAACCCTAACCTCTTGCCTGGGTGGAGAAAAATGGCAAGAAGCAGCTGGGTGCAGTGGCTCACGCCTATAATCCCAGCAGTTTGGGATGCCGAGGACGGTACATCACCTGAGGTCAGGAGTTTGAGACCAGCCTGGCCAACATGGTGTAACTCCGTCTCTACTAAAAATACAAAAATTAGCCAGGCGTGGTGGCCCATGCTTGTAATCCCAGCTACCCGGGAGGCTGAGGTGGGAGAATCTCTTGAACATGAGAGACAGAGGTTGCAGTAAGCCAAGATCACACCATTGCGTTTCAGTCTGGGCAACAGAGAAAGACATTGTCTCAAAAAAAAAAAAAAAAAAAAATATATGGCAACAAGCAACCCAATTATTATCCATTTACCACAGCATAGTAAATCCAATGTTATCCAGGATACTAATCTTGTTCAATGTTTTATCAGCATCACAATACGATGGTTTTAAATTAAATTTAAATGCAACAAGCATTCCTATTCATGAATACCATCACCAAGCTGTGAATGAAGCTAGAGATCTTCAGATTGCTAGAGAAGCCAAAATAAAAGCATAGATTAGGAACACCTATGGTGACCCAGACAGTACCACCATTTCTCAACTCTCCTCAGATAGGACTCTGGAGAGGGCTTAGTGATTCTTCTCTTAATGCTATTTAGATAATGCAAAAACATGGGCCTCGACATGGAGCATCTGAAGGTGGAATATATCCAGACAACAGGCAGAGTCCTGTCTAACACAGGATTAACAAACTCGATACAGATATGGAGTTGTTCTTCTATAGAGTTGCAACAGACAAGTTAGCTAAGTGACTATTTGAGAGTTTCTTCTGAAATAGAAAGAAGATTCACTCATTCTTCTCTGGGCTCAGGGGAGGAAGAATTTGAACCCAAGTTTTACTAATAATCCTTCCATTTTGTTGAAAATATTGACCATTAAATGCTACGTATTAAAATTGTTATCAAGAAGCAAGATTTAGGTCAGGCCATCAAGTTTATGAGTCAAAGGGTAAAGAGAATAGGAAAGAAAGGATCAAAGAGAGACTGGAGAAACACTACAGGAGTGGGAAATTATGGGCTGTGCAGGCTAATGAATCTGTATCGGATTCAACAACTTCCTAGCTGAATGGCCTAGAGGAAATTCCTTAACTATCAAGTTTCCTTTCCACGGTGGTCAACGGAGGCAAGACACCTACTGTAAAGAGTAGTTATGCAGAACAAATGAGATAAATTATGCTTATTGACTGGCATGCAGAGCCAGGGTCCACCCATGTGTAAAGGAATGTGGTTGAGGAAGCAAGCAAATATGTAGTGGTTGGATTAAATATTTATATAAGTTCCTGAATGTAGAAATAGTTGTAAAATAAACCATTTCAGCAGACTCACCAGCAACTACTTTTCAACTTTAAAAAATTACACTTCGTTATGCACTCATGAAATGTATTAAAACTATTAGCAAGCCACACCCAACTGGCAGCTGCGGGAAAGAGGAATTGGGAATAAAGGCTTTTGGCTCCCTGTTTTCTTCCTGAACCAGGTGTTTTGTTACTATTAACAAGACATTCTCCATATTAGTTTCATATGCACATTTATCAGTGTTGAACTGATACCAAATGGAGGGGAAGAATTTATAGGACTATGGTTTTTCCCCATGCTCTGTCCTCTCCACATCCACAGGCACCCAGATACATAGACACACACTCCACACACACAGACATACTCCTCCCCAGAGACAGACATGCAATCATAGATACACATATATTCACACATATGCCCTTTTCAGACTGTCTTGACCCACACATAATCTCACTTAAATTATCAGGAGCTACAAGGATTTCTAAACGACTTCCCAAAAAGAATATATATACTTATTTAAAAATTTATAGACTAAATTTTAAAAATTATTTATGATTTTTCCCAAAAAACAGCTATACTTTTCTTTTTACTTGACATTGGGTTATGCTGCTTAAACAAATAGAAGATGTATCATAGGTATCATACCAGTTACTGGATTTAAATCTGGTAATTTTTTTTTAGCTACTAAAACAGTCAACAGGAGAAAGTTCTGTTCAAAACTGAATACTTGGCAATGAATTTTAATAACAGATGGATATCTGTATTCTATAGGTGAGTAGTACCGATTATTGTATAGGAAAAAAAAAATCCTGCATTTCATCTATGACCTAAGACAGGGAAAATATGACAGGGAAACAAACAAGACAGAGTACTCTCCTTATATAGGGAGTAGAGGCAATGGAATGTGGTGGAGATGATAGTAATCGAATGAACAAGGCTACCGACAGAGTGACTCTCAGGCTAGTCATGCAGACCAGGCAGCAGCCCAATGATTAGAGAGCACCACCTTGAACCACAAAGCTTTCATATTACCATAGTGAGAAAGAATCAATATGTGGGAACAGAACTTGAAAAGACTAGTATAAAAGTGTGGAAGTGCAAGAGATTACTCAAATGCATTTGTTATATTTGATCCATGACTTTACAAACCTCTGAGGAAAGTCCCACCCCTGCATTTGACAACCATTCTAAGGGCAGAGAAAGAAGAGATTATTTAAAACACATTTTGTAGAAAATATTGTTCTATTGACATATATGCTGTTAAGCAATGCACAGAAACATCTCCCATTAGTTCTTATTCTGTGTTTTCTCAATTCAACAATAATTTCAGTTCATGCAGTGACCCTCTTCCACAACACTGTGCATCCTGCCATGTCTAGTGCATTGGTCTACACAGAGTTTGTTATTTAATGCCCAAAGGGGACATTTAATTCACTTTCCTTCAGTACTTTAATTATTCTGAAGACTCCAGTATTAATGGTGAATACAGGAAAGACTTCAACTAGGAGTGATCATATAGACCAGGTAGCAGCTATGGTCCAAAATCAACATGTTTGGAGAATTAAATGAGATAATGTCTGTGAAAGTACTTGTAAACGGGAGCACACTAATAACTGTTATGAAGACATGGTTGGTAAATTTAATAGATGCAAATGTAAATTTCTTGCATCCACATTACAATACATCCATTGTATGAACAACAGATGAGAGAGACCTGTCTGGAGAGCATTTCAACAGAGACCAGAAGTCTGACTTGGCTGGTGAAAAGGTTTAAGTAATCTGTAATTATAGGTAGGTAGATCACATCTGGGCTATGGTGCTTATTTCAGGGAGCCACGTTTTAAGAGTGTTTAAGAGTGTATGATCAAACTGGACCTCACTCCTCACTCTCATAGAAGAGAGTGGCCAAGTTAAAGAGAAGTTAAAAGCTTTATCATATGAAGTATGGTTGAAAGAGATGGAGCAAATAGCTGTCCTCAAACATTTGAAGAAAACAGAACTAGGATGAAGTACAAAAGGACAAAATAAAATTGAGGTGGAAGTTACATAGTGGTAGAATTCACCTCAATATAAGGAAAAACTTCTAATCATGAGAACTCTCTGAAAATATATAATAGATTGACCCTCTCTTCCTTCATTTCTTTTCCCTCCTTCTCTCTCTCCCTCCTTCTCTCCCTCCCTTCCTCCCTTCCTTTCTTCCTTTTTCACTAATTACAACACTGACCTTTTCAGAGCAGCCTCTGAATGTCTATCACATGGTGAAATGTCCTTCCTCAGCATGGCTGCCATGTTCTGTAATGTGTGTTTCTATCCACTGGTCATGGCTGACTGGAACAGGAATAGCACCAGCCAATGAGCTGGCTGAGCCTGAAATACCTGCCTAAAAGAGGCCCTCTATTTAGGATAATGGTTAATTAAGCCAATCAGATTCTATTTCCTTTTTTCTTTCTTTCCTTCCTTCCTTCCTTCCT
>NW_012108831.1:1033941-1061436 GCF_000951045.1 Mandrillus leucophaeus
TTCTTTCTTTCTTTCTTTCTTTCTTTCTTTCTTTCTTTCTTTCTTTCTTTCTTTCTTTCTTTCTTTCTTTCTTTCTTTCTTTCTTTTCTGAGATGGGGTCTCATTCTGTCACCCAGGTTGGAGTGCAGTGGCACGATCTCAGCTCACTGCAGCCTCCACCTCCTGGGTTCAAGCAATTCTCCTGCCTCAGCCTCCCGAGTAGCTGGGATTACAGGTGCCTGCCACCACACCTGGCTGATTTTTGTATTTTTAGTAGAGACGAGGTTTTACCACATTGGCCAGGTTGGTCTCCGAACTCCTGACCTCAGGTGATCCACCGTCCTCGGCCTCCCAAAATGCTGGGATTACAGACATGAGCCCCGTGCCTGTCTGATCCTCTCTCTTTCAATGTTGGATTTTTATAGGTACATAAAAAGAATCTTCTAGTTAACAGCAACCGGAGAAGTAAAAGCAGAGAGAGCAAGAGCAAGACAAGAGGAAGATAAGGAGCAAAAGAAAACCTGCAGCAACAGGGAACTAGGCAGAGGTGAAGAGTCAGGATGAATGAATGCAGGATTTAAGAAATGCTGGTTTAATACTGTATGTAGATGACAAATTAGTAGTTATAGATCTGTGTCCTGACTAGTATTCAAAGGTCTGATGTGGAGACCTGACTGGGGTGTTAGTTGTATCATCCATGGTTCCGCTGATAAGACTTTTTTTTCTCTCTAGTTTTCCATGTGTATTAATACTTAGTTCCCAGTTACAGAGGTAACAGGAGCATGTTTCACGGTAACCTTTCAACTTGAAGGAGCATAGCACTATTACAGCATAATATAGATAAACAAAGAGAGAGAAAAAAAGAGTATCACCAATGATTCTACCTTAGAAATAAAGACTGTTACAACTGAGTGATATTATAAATCCCAAGGCCACCACTAAAATACAAAAATAACCCTAATATTAAAATACTAAAAATGTCACTAAAATACCACTAATGCTATTAAAATACTAAAATTAAATCAGTTATTGCTAATAAGCCACACATTTTAAAAAATTGAATCCTAAAAATTACTCAGTTTATCTGAAAGAAGCCATTAAAAATAGAAAAAAAGGGAAAATCAGACAAATAGAACACAACAAAATGATATACTTAATACTAATTATAACAATACTCACATTTAATGTAAATATCCCAAATAAAACTCAGTGAGCATTACGTTAGATGAAAAAGCAAGACCAACTAAATTCTGCATACAGAAAACCAATTTTAGATGTAAAAACAAAAAAAAAGTTAATCATAAAAGAATGGAAAAATATATACATACTCTAACATCAGTTTTTTAAAAACTTCTAGAGTGTTAGTAGTAGGCAAAGAGGCTATAAGAGCAAAGATTATTACCAGGAATAATGGTTATTTCATAATAATAAAGAGGCCAATTCATCAAGGGGATATAAGAATTCTAATCATTGGCTGGACGGGGTGGCTCACGCCTGTAATCCCAGCACTTTGGGAGGCCAAGGCAGGTGTATCACCTGAGGTCAGGAGTTCAAGACCAGCCTGACCAATATGGTGAAACCGCCTCTCTACTAAAAATACAAAAATTAGCTGGTCATGGTGGTGAGCACCTGTAATCCCAGCTACTTGGGAGGCTGAGACAGGAGAATTGCTTGTACCCAGGAGGCAGAGGTTGCAGTGATTGTGCCACTGTACTCCAGCCTGGGCAACAGAGCGAGACTCTGTCTCAAAATAAATAAATAAATAAACAACTAATTATTTATGTACTTAATAACAGAACTTCAAAATACATAAAGCAAAAGTTGATAGAAATGCAATGAGAAATAGATAAATCTACAATTATTGTCAGAGATTTTCATGCAGCTTTTTAAGTAACTGTTAGAACGAGTTGACAAAAAGGATATAGAAAACTTGAACAACACTAGCAACCAATTTGACCTAATTAATATTTATAGAATATTATACCCCAAAGTGGCAGAATGCGTATTCTTTTCAAGTGTATATGGAACATTTATTAAGATAGACATATTCTGGGTCATAAAATGTCTCAATGAATATAAAAAGTTTTCTGTCATACTTTGAGAGCATCAAAGGATGCCCTCTGACTTCAGTGGAATTAAATTAGAAATCAATAACAAAAGCATTCTTATAAAATCTCCAAATATGTGGAAATTTAATAACACGGTTATAAATAATCCATCAGTCAAAGAAGAAATCAAAGTGAAAAATATAAAAATTTTGAACTCAATAAAATTTTAAGCAAAATATTTAAAATTAGAATTCTGAGATGCTGCTAAAGCAGTAGTTATAGAAAAATTTATAGCACTAAACACTAACACTAGAAAAGGAGAAAAGTCTCAAATAAATGACCTCAAATCAATGACCTTAGGAAAACAGAAAAAAAGTGAATTCAATCCAATGTAAGTATAAACAGAAAATAAGTCAAAAGCTGGATTTTTGAAAAACTAATAAAACTTTTAAACCACTAGCCAGAATGATCAGAAGTAAAGAGAAGATACTAATTTATAATATCAGAAATGAAAAAGGAAACATCACTATGGATTCTACAGATACTACAAAGATAATAGGAAATGTTATAAAAAATTTTATACCACTAAGTTTTAAAACTTAAATGAAATTGGAATATATTTTAAGATTAACTTTCTCAACCTGATAAAGGGCACGAATCTATGCGAAAACCACACCTAACAGCACATGTTACAGAGGAAATCTAAATCCTTTTCTCCTAAGATCAAAAACAAAACAAATGTCTCCACTTAATAGAAATAGAAATTCAACATTCTATTCAACTTGTATATTCTAGCCCAAGCACAAGAAATGAAAGGTATACAGATTAAAAAGGAAAACTCTCTATTTGTATATGACATGATTATCTTTGTAGAAAATCCAATGAAATCTACAAAAAAGCTACTAGAACTAATAAGTGAACTTTCAGGAAGGTTTAAGGAATGGAAGAGCAACATAAAAATTTTATTTCTAAAGAAAAATGAACAGAAAGACATTTAAATTAAAAAGCAAAACCATTTACAATAGCATAAAACATGTAAAATACTTAGGAATATAAATTAGACAAAAGATGTGCAAGACCTTCACACTGAAAACTGTAAAACGTCACTGACAGAAATTTAGAAAGTCATAAATAGGTATATTTTGTTCATAACTTAAAGAATTCAATATTGTTCAAATGTCAAATCTCTTTATCCATAAAGTCAATAAAATTCTAGTAGCCATCTCTGTAGACATTGATAAGCTTATTCTAATAGTCACATGGAAGTACAAAGGATCTAGAATATCCCAAACAAGTTAGAAAAAGAACAAAGTTGGAGGACCAAAACTTCCTGATTTCAAAACTCATTATAAAGCTACAATTAAAAAGACTGTGGCATTGGCATCAAAATGGCTAAACAGAGCAGTGGAAGAGAACAGAGTACAGAAATAGGCTTGCTCATATACATGCAATAAAGATTTTTAACCAAGATGCAATAGCAAATCAGTGGAGCATGAACAGTATTTTCAATAAACGATGCTTATACAATTGGATATTCATATGTAAAATCATAAACTTTAATGAAGGCTTTTCACCATATATACAATTAACTCAAAATGGATCATAGGCCTAATTTTAAAACCTAAAACTCTGTAACTTCAAGTAGAAAACCTTCGTGACCCTGAGTTAAAGAGTTGTTAGATATGACACCAAAAACAAAATCCGTAAAAAGAAAAAAATGATAATTTGTACTTCATTATAATTAAACACTGCTCTTTCAAACAGTATGAAAGGAAAATGAAAACACAAGCTATAGACTGGGAGACAATATTTGCAAATCACATATCTGATAAAGATTTTCGCATCTACAAGAGCCTCTATGGTGTCTGGTTAAGTGTATGGATTCTAAAGTCAGACTGCCTGGGTGGTATCATTATTAACTATGGTATAACCCTTTACAAGTTTCTTCACTTTTAAATGCTTTCATTTTTAAAAATTTAGAATCTACATCCAAGCAGTATTATGAGAATTAAATGCATTAATTAATGTAAGGCTCACTGACTAATATTTAGCATGGAAAGAGTGCTCAATAAGTTTGAGAGAGAGAGGGAGAGTGAATGAGAGTGAGTGTAAAACTATTATTGCTTACTTCTATAATATTGGAATTATTAGAATTATAATCATTTCTGATAGTTGTTGGATTTTAAACATTAGCCTGATAATTTGTTTGTCTCAAAACATAAGTGAAAAAGCCTATTATGCTGATGCATAGGACACAGAAGTGAAATCTGCCTCCAAGAAGCACCATTATGTCTGACAAGAGAAAAAGAATAAAGCAAGGTCCAGAATCGGATTTTCTGTTTTGACCACTACTTTTCTAGCTGGCCAAGAAATCACATAACATCTCCTTATTAAAAGGGTAACCAAACATCTGCCTCTGAACAACGTTTAACCTAGGGTGTTAGAGCAAATCTTGGTCACAGATGACAAATGTGTCAGGAAAAGAATCCTGAACAGGAAAGCAAAATGTGATTGTATCAATTTCTGCTTTGGCTGAGAGTTGATTATAAAAACGTTGCTGTCTGTGCCAAAAAAACAACAACAACAACAACAAAAAAAACCAAAACAAACAAACAAAAAAAAATCAGGGAAAATGTATGCCAAATAAAAGGTTAAATTGATCTACTTCTTGAATAAGCAATTGACTTGCCTACTGATAAAAGATATTATGGATATTTAAATGGTTTTCATGGTTGTTGATTTTACAAGTGATGCACAGATTCACAATACATCAGACTTTAATACCAAAGCTGCAGTGGAGTAAAGTCTCACAACGTGCTGTACACACCATGCACTGAGTCCACTTAACACTTCCCTCTGCCGGGAACCTTTCGACTGAACAGCAACATCACACATCTTGGTCATGGGAAGTATCAGTGAGGTGCGTCTTTCCCATGGTTTCTGGCTTATGAAGCACTAACATAATCAGTTTTGAGGGAAAAGCTAGAAGCTAGATATAAAATAAGAAAGAAAAGAAGTTAAAAACGAAGCAACAGAAGTCTGTGTCACTTCAAAAGAGTCAACTTAGGAAAAGCATTAAATCACTTGTGAAAAGATGTATCCCACACTCAGCTGATTGATGTTCGATGTGGCTATTGAATTTTGGCATGAAGCACACTGTGATTCAAAAGGGAAGATTGCTTCATACACTTCTGCATTGGAAGGCAATTCTCACCTTTTTTTTTCCCCCAAGCTGTTCACAAACCTCTCTTGTTTCTTACAGGCTAGATATGATACAGCCCTTCAAGGCAGAAACAGGAGCATTTTCAGAGACAGAAAATTTGTGAATCTCTTGTCTATCTTGGAAAATGGGTACTGAAAATTCCAAATGGATACAAAGTAGTTCTAGATCTCTTTGGCGCCATTCCAAGCTATGCTGTTGAAAGCACTGACAAGCTTAGAGACAGGAATGGTTAGTTTTGTAGCTTAGACAGGCAGAGGAAGTACTCTCCTTTGGCATATAAAATATCTAGACGCAGAAGAATGATCTCAGTCACGGTAGCAGCCTGGTTCTGCTAGGAATTTTTTTTTCAGCATAGACTCCTTCAGGTAACAAAAAATCCCAAACCAAGACCAGCCATGTGAATGGCAAACCAACCACATTCTCTTATCTTGGACTTGGTGAGCTTGGACCTTGTACAGCTAGTTGTACTCATTTAAAACTGCAGCCTAACAAATAGTTCTCATTTATTCATTAAATCAACAAATATCTGTTAAGCTCCTACTAAGTGCTAAGCACCATTATACAACAATTACTCAGACAATTCCACCTCTGAAGGAGCAGTAGGTCTTTTTTTTTTTTTTTTTTTTTTTTTTTGAGACGGAGTCTCGCTGTCCCCCAGGCTGGAGTGCAGTGGCGCAATCTCGGCTCACCGCAAGCTCCGCCTCCCGGGTTCACGCCATTCTCCTGCCTCAGCCTCAGGAGTAGCTGGGACTACAGGAGCCCGCCACCGCGCCCGGATAATTTTTTGTATTTTTAGTAGAGACGGGGTTTCACCATGTTAGCCAGGATGGTCTCCAACTCCTGACCTTGTGATCCACCCGCCTCAGCCTCCCAAAGTGCTGGGATTACGGGCGTGAGCCACCGCGCCCAGTTTAGGAGCAGTAGTTCTTAAAAGATGGGGCTTTTTTTTCTGATTTATGGGGTTTCTCTTATTCTTGAAGGCATTAAGAAAAAATAAAGAAGAAATTTGTTGTGATGAGAATTAGTGCACCAGGTTTATATCCTAGATCCTTGAGAGAATGTTAGTGGGCATTCAAGATGGAGAGCTAAGTAAAACTTGCTCTACTCTGTTCATTCTGTATTTGAGGAATGTACAGTATACTGAGAAGGGGAGGGGGCAGTGCCAGCCCTTTTTGAAAATGTGCATATGGACTAATTCCTACAGGGCCTCCCCACTTCCTTTGTATAAAATGCACAGAAGCCCTGTTCAGTTTTAAGCTGACCTGCCTCTCCTTATTTGGATATGAAGACTGAAGTCAGCCTAGCAGTGTCCCTGGTATTTGTAATTGGCAGAGATGGCCAGGGAAACCACCACCGAGATTTCATAGTTGCATGACTGTTGCTGATGAAATGATTCATTTGCCTTAGAATGAATTGCTAACCATGAGGTCAACTTCAGAGCAGTCAACAGCACTCAGCAAAAGAACCAATCAGTGGGAGGCGTATTCTTCAAAGAGTGAATCTTTCCGGTCATACACAGTAGAAGAGAAGTACAGCTAGAGGATATATAGTGAACTTTTACCATAAATTTATGAAAGAACCAACACAGTAGGTCTAGCTAGGCTCATACTGACTTTAAAAGCTTGAATTAAAATATGGGGTTTTTTTCTAGAATATAAATAGGTTTGTAGAAAAATAGTAAGCAGGAGCTATAAAAAGAAATTGAATGAGCTTATATAGGAATTTGAATTTTCTCTTTTAATGCTTTAAATGCTATTTCATGTCATCCTAGAGGTTGAAATGTCTATTAACCAGGTTGCATAGGTTTTACCAGTGCCACTGTTAAGTTGTGTACTTCAGGTATTTTACCCTTCTCACTATTTTATTTATTTATTTATTTATTTATTTATTTATTTATTTATTTAAGACGGAATCTTGCTCTGTCACCCAGGCTGGAGTGCAGCCGTGCGATCCCGGCACACTGCAACAACCAACTCCCTGATTCAAGCGATTCTCCTGCTTCAGCCTACCGAGTGGCTGGGATTACAGGCATGTGCCACCACACCTAGCTAATTTTTGTATTTTTAGTAGAGACAGGGTTTCACCATGTTGGCCAGGATGGTCTTGATCTCCCGACCTCGTGATCCACCCACCTTGGCCTCCCAAAGTGCTGGGATTACAGGCGTGAGCCACCGCGCCTGGCCCTTCTCGCGGTTTTGAATCATCAAAAGAAATGTTCAATCTTGTTTTTTAGTTAATTAGATTTTATTGACCTTTGAATGACTCTTAACACTTGAAAAATCAAGAAAGGATCTAACAAAAGACTAGACCAAGAGGACTCAAGATTCTTCTCATTCAGTTTTGAGATGCTTCTTTAATTAATAAATTATATCTGTTTGAATGAACAAGACACAAAAAGTTTTATCATAGAGTATTTTCAAAACAACATAATAGGGAGATTAATATGTTTCCTGAGTTTTCAGAATGTGGGTGGTAGGCTAGTGAACGCTAGGAACGGCAACCTTTAAAATCATTGGTAATGGGCCAGACGTGGTGGCTCAAGCCTGTAATCCCAGCACTTTGGGAGGCTGAGACGGGCGGATCACGAGGTCAGGAGATCGAGACCTGGCTAACCTGGTGAAACCCCGTCTCTACTAAAAAAAAAACACAAAAAACTAGCCGGGCAAGGTGGCGGGAACCTGTAGTCCCAGCTACTCGGGAGGCTGAGGCAGGAGAATGGCATAAGCCCCGGAGGTAGAGCTTGCAGTGAGCTGAGATCTGGCCACTGCACTCCAGCTTGGGCAACAGAGTGAGACTCCGTCTCAAAAAAAAAAAAAAAAATCATTGGTAATGGCTTCCATTATTTGAAGTTTCCCTTCCCTAACCCCACCTTGTTGGTGCAGGCTCTTCATAGCTACTAAACAGCATTACCACGTAAGAACACCAAAAATTGTTGATGGTCGTCTCCGCCCACTAGAAGATAAATTTCATGTGAGCAAAATTTTGGGTGTTTAGTTTGCCGCCATGTATCTAGTATTTGAAACAATGCACATCACATAGGGAGTACATAATATTTAGGAATGCGTTGAATAAATTCACAGGAAGTTTTCATCTGCCAAGGGATATTGTAGTTAACGCTATCAAATAAATGCCCAGGAGCTTAACTTTTGTCTAATTACTGCCTCTTCAGTATTTGAGGGACTCACAGATCCTAGCTGTTTGAAACAGGCTTTGTCTGATAATTTAAATTTTTATAGGGAAGTTTGGTATGGATATTAGTGAAGCGTAAACTATAAACACTCCCTAGGAATTTTAGATTGACTTTGGCAGATCACAAAAAGGTATAACAATTCTAGTTTAGAAGTAGAATCAGCAAGAACCAAAACTGGGCCAATATTCACTGAAGGTGAAGGTGGACAACTTCTTTACTGAAGCCCTAGGTCACATGAGTTCAGGATGAGAGATGACCTATGGTTGCCTCCCTACTGACTATATAAGAGAATAATAGACACCAGTCACTAAAGTTGTGGAAGAGAGGCTAAGTATTCTGGTAAAATAATTACCTGGTAGGAGCTGATATAAAAGAACTCTGATTATAAATTGGGTCTTTATTTCCCGTGGTGATTGGAGACTGGGGAAAAATGGTTATGCACGAACTTTAAGGATTCTGTTAAAAATAAATTGCTTGAGAAACAATGTATACCATCAAAGTAGATGTTTTAGAGAGTAAAATCAATATTTGGGGAATAAATGTGAAACCTCTAAGTTCTAAAAGGTAGCTGTATCTTTCCTTTCTAGTTTGCAACCATTACTAAGAAGAATCACTTAAACCAATATCAGCTTAGAGGCAAAGGTCTCTAGCTGTTGAATAATTAGTTTCAGAAGTTCCAGCTATGCATCCCTGAACATTATCTAAGCTGCCAACTCATTTATTCCCTGTATGAAAGCTTTTCTTTACTTTGGACCAGGTAGGACCTTTACTTAGCTATATTCATTCAGACTTTTTTCCCAGTTCATTAACCAATTGTCAATCTTTCTAAAACCCTGAGGCAGAAAGTTTAAAAAAGGGGGAATAGATGAGAACTATGAGGCTCTGCTGTATGTATCTGTGGTAATTCTACTAATTAGGGAAAACCTTGTCAATTGAAACACACACACACACGCATATACATAGACAAAGAAATCCAAATCAAAACACAGAACTTATCTCTTCCACCCCTCCCAGCCCCCATGGTGGCCTTTGCAGACACTGTCTAATTAAGGTATCTACTTATAGCTACTTGTCAGTTATCAACTTTTAGTTGGTTACCCTTAGCAACATTTCTGCTCTAGATTTAGCTAGAAATAAAGCTTCAAACACATGGATTAGAGAGCTAAATGTCATACAGAGCAGCAAATGAAATAAGTCACTTCACCAAACAATTATTTTTACTAAACTTTTGAATAAAATAGACTTTGCAGATGCAGTTTAAAAAAATTAGAGCAAATAGCCATGCATGTGATCTACTGTCCTTCTTGAGCAAGGATAGCTAGTCTTACACTACAGTAAAAATATTACTCGTTTTTATATTTTATTCCCCCAACATTTTACATCCAAATGATACCTTCTTTAAAGATTTAATAGAAATTTTTCTCCAACCTTAACTTATACTATTTCAAAATATCATTGTTAATCTTTGGCCTTCTGTATGGGGTGAGAAAAATAATAAATAATGTATAATACTATGTTAGAAATAA
Organism: Mandrillus leucophaeus; assembly: GCF_000951045.1. Taxonomy (NCBI): domain Eukaryota; kingdom Metazoa; phylum Chordata; class Mammalia; order Primates; family Cercopithecidae; genus Mandrillus; species Mandrillus leucophaeus. The sequence continues at coordinate 1,043,908 of NW_012108831.1, forward strand.
TGCATATAATTTAATAGTACATAATATACTCCTGTCTTAAGAGACATTTTCTTCATATTTTCTGAGCAATAGAACACAGTCTGTAATAGTCTCATAGCTTTCTTTTCTACACAGCAGTTTCCAAACTAGTGTTTCTAATATATATATGTTCGGCATAAATAGAATCATTCACAGAAGGAATTTTCAAGATTCTATTCTCTAACTAGCCAGTATCTTGTCTTTTACATCCATGAAAACGATAACTGCCCTATTTTATCAAGGTTCCTTTGGTGTTCACCCACACATTTTATTTAATGGTAGGCATGTAGGAGAGAAATCTTGGCTCATATTGTGAAAGTAAAGCCACATACAGTTAAAAAAAAAAAAGTTCTTTATATGATCTTATAACCAGGAGCAAGATATTGATTAGATTTTCAGTTGTGAACAAAATCATCTAAGGATGAGAATTCTTTCCAGATCTTTCCTGAAGAGACTTATAACAAATAAGACTTCCTGAACTGACATAATAATGTTTTTTGCTAAATCTTTTCTGGTTTTAAGAAAGTTACGTGAATGTGAAAATTGAGCCTGCTACTTTATATTCCAGTAAATTATGTAAGGTGATTTCTAAGGCAGTTTTCACAAATGTAGTAATGTTCAAATGACCTTCTCCAAGTCACAATGACTCTTCCCTCCTCAACACTCACCAATTTATTTCTCTTGACAGACGTTTCTTTCTCTCCTTCTCTCATTTATTTTTTCTTTCAACTCAATTCACTCTAGTTCATCATTATTTATTTAGTCCTTGTTATGTGTACGACACTAGAAGGATTTGAAATATTAATAAAGCATGGTAACTGCACCGGAATTAGAGACGCTTTAAAAGGGGAATTCAGTGAACGTAGTACGGATGGGAATGAAAATGAGGCTTGTAAGAGACTCTGAGAAAGAAGTTGAGAAGGAGGAACCTAGATGATGCACTCCTCAGGGACAGGGCCTGTGCCTTCATATTCATTTGCCAGGCCTGGGGCCAGAATACAAATTAAAGTCCATATGTAGTATGTCTAAATACATAAAAGTTAATCAAGTAGACTCTCAAATGGTGATTTAACATATGGTCTACCCTCTTAATCTTGGCAAATATATTTTTAAATGACAGAATTAAAAATATATAAAAGTTATGTTTTGATATGACTAAAAGTCAACCAAATTTTTAAAAAATCTAAATTTACTTATTCTTTTACATATCTGAGGACTGTATTCGTGGATCAGCAATGTTTGGATAAGTAATAAAGTAAAAATATGCATAAGTCATAAACTAGTAATATGCTTATTCAATTATTTTTTCTGCCTTTATTTCAATAGGATGACTATGCTGCATGATCAAGTTTTACACAACTTGTGTTCTATTAATGTCAATGATCTAAAGGAATAAAAGTACAATCACATAAATAGTTTTCAAAATTTAAATGTATTTTTGTCAAACTTGCATAAGAAAGTAAATATTAATATAAATAAGTGAAGGTTAGTTTTCATGAGTTTTTAAAAATGTTACCTTTCTTCTAAAATACACAAAATTTTCAAAATTATAAGCAAAATACAAAATGTAATTTACAGTAATCAAAATTTATAATTATTTTTGTAAATCTAAAGATTGTCATTTAATTTTGAAAAATGTCAGTTATTCTTATGAAATACATTTATAAAAATAAAACTATTTGAAATTTTAGTGATCAACATCCATTTAGTTGCTAATATTAAAGAATTGGCTGCACTGTATTACAGCTAGAACTATGTTTATTTATAAGTTCTATGAATTATTTAATATTGTAAAATATTCCTTGTTCTCCATGTGCGACAGTGACACATAATGTGCTAATTTAAAAGTACTTTCTGAGCCATGAACTGTAAATAAGAAACAGCATAAAACAGATGCTAGCACTACTGGTAGTTGGCTATAGTCGAATTTATTGCTATCTGAGAGAAAGAATATGACAAGTTAAAATAATCTGTATTTTCTTTCTTAAGAGCTTCCACTGCTCAAATCCTCCTGATACTCCAAAAAGGTGTCCAAATGCAACGTGGACAGTGGCACCATCCTCCAATGTTCATGGCATTTGGGGATTTGGGGCAGGCAGTTTTTCTTTCAAGGTAATAGGGCAAGAGATGTGAAGAAGCATTTCCTTGGGCCATAAGAACATCTGTGCGGGTACTGAGCTCTGGATCCTAAGTGAAACAGATGCCTGTGAGTTTTAAAATAAGTTTTAATGTAGATTTATGACATGTAGGATCCTTAAAAACTTAAGAACTCAGGGGAGAAACACCTTTAATCCAAGTCCAGAGCCATTACTATCCAGTACCTAGCACACTACTTTATGTATAGTGGGGTTCGACAAATGCCTTGGTTATTATAAAAGTTACTAATTAATTATAAATATGTGGAGTGAAGAGAATATAAAAGAGCTAAACTTTGAAGACTGCTAAAAGGGACTTTCATAATCCCAGAAAAACATATTTGTAGAAAAAACGAGGATGACTTTATCTCTAAAAAGTGTAAGTTTGATGTACTGGTAGAATTTCTATAAGGACGTGTCTGTTAAGCAACTGAAAATCTTAGGCTTGATCAAAATAAAATAATCGGTAAAGGCTGAAATATTATGACTCATACCTTAGGGTTGGTTTGTTTGTTTTTGGAAAAGTTAAAAAAAATACCAAGTATTCCACAAAATAATGCATGAGGTTCCTATTTTAAAGATGGTGGTGGAAGGTGGGTGTTTCCGTCTTTCTTTCCTAAGAATAAAAATCAAAACTCAGAATGCAAACTTCAGTTTTGGTAAAAATAGAAAATAGCTGAAGCGCCAAACTACATAATAGGTCTAGATGGCTGTTCACATCATGATAGGCAAGGGTAGTGCAGAAAGAATCAGATGGAGGGACTCACAGCAGTAGGTCTAGGGGGAGAAAACAGTGAAGATGTTTTCTTGAAAGAAAGGAACACAGCCTGAGTCCCAGTTGCTAAATCCTTTGTTTTTAACAGCTGGACAATGGTGCACACACTGGGGGAAGCAGCAAGTAAGGGTGGAGCTAAAAAATAATCACATAGTCAAGCTTTATTTCCAGGAGGCTGGCTGTCTGTACAGCAGCACGGCAGAGGAGAGACCTCACACTGTAAACAATGCCAAAGCTGGGGAGAGGTAAGTGCTATAGGAACTCCCTACACACCCAAGGATAAGAAAACTTCCAGTTAGCCTGGAATTCTGTGCTCACTCCTCTACACATACATTTCCCATCAATATCTGATCCAGGGCAATTTTACCTCCTTCAAAGATGAACACTGAACATAAAAATTTCTATACAAAATTTTGACAAGAGAAAAATGCAGAAAGAAATATATAAAATAAAAGTCAAAAAAGAAAAGCCACTAGAAAAAAATTAACACGTAACAGATAAATATTGTACCAAAATATATAATTGTGAATAACCCCTCCAAATTAAAGGATTAATTATCCCTATAAAAAAAGGAGACAAAACAGAAATATAAATGTTCACAGATGAAATGCTGATGAAAGAGGAGACAAAATGTGAACAAAAGAGCTCAAGGAAAAAATGAAACAAAATACATAAATGAGGACAAAACTGGAAGAAACATAAAATGGGTAGTTTTTAAAACAATAATGGGAGTAGATAATGATGTAAGAATATAAACTAAAAAGGAAATAATGATTTGTTTTTTTCAATTCAAGAGAAACTGACAGAGAGAATAGATAAGGGGGATTACGTGCATAACTGAAGTCCCCAAAGAAGAAATCTACACAAAATTAAAGAGCACAAATTTATAACAATAAAATTCAAGAAAACATTCTAAAATTAAAGAAGACTTGAAGTTAAATATTGATATGGCACATCATGTCCCTGGGAATATTGACCCCAATGAGTCAACATAAGTTGTATTCCAGTTAAAAGGACTTCAAATATAAAGAAATATTCTTTGACAGTCAAAAAATTAAAGAAATTATTATTAAACACATGAAAAGCTGCCTTTCTCACTAATAAGAAGAAAAATTTGAATTAGAATTGTACTGATATATAATTTTCCATCTATGAAATTGGCAAGAAAACAGATAATGTACCCTTGGGGATGGTGTAGAGATAACAGGCAGACTGATAGTTAAAGTATAAATTGGTATGACTCTTATGAGAAATTTGCCTATATCCATACAAATTTCAAATGCATATCACCTAGAAATGGCAGTTTCTCTTTCAGAAATTTATCGTATAAACATAATCTTAAAAATGTGAAATAACATATGTATGTAAGTTATTTGCAATATTATTTATAACAGCAAACAATGAAAACCACACACACACAAACACACCCCTTCACATAATGGAATATCATACAGTCTCAAAATGAATGAAGAAGCTCTTTATGCATTAATATGGGGTGATATTCAAAATACAGTATGAAGTGGAAAATATCAATGTGTGAAACAACTCATATTCTGTCATCCAAGTGACAAAGACGAATGTAAGAAGGTATGTTTGTGTACATGAATGTGCTAGATCTATTCTTGTGAATCTCAGGAAGAATACATAAAATGATAACATGAGTTGCCTCTGGGAAGGGGAACTGGGAAAGGGCTAAAAAAATACAGTTGAGTTTGAAAATTTAGAAACCACGTTAAAATTCTTACATACATTTACATACTATTTAGGTTTGGTAGGCAATCACCTACTAAAGAAAATACAATTATAGTGGCCTGAATAATTTAATGTGGATCAGGGAACAATCTGTAGGCTAGAAACAGTTCATTATTCCAGGGCTGGCCAATAAAACTTTCTGCAGTGATAAAATGTTCTATAATTCTGCACTATCTTATATGGCAGTCACTAGCACATGTAGCTACAGCTATTAAACACTTGAAATGTGGTTACTGTAAGGAAGGAATTATTTATTTTTTTTATTTTATGTTTTTCCACTTAAATTGAAATGGCTACCTGTGGCTAGTTGCTACCATATGGGACAGCAGAGCTTTATACTAAAGAATGCTGAGCTCTAAGCATTAAAATACTGAGCTTTGAAGACAGAATATTTATGACATTAACATGAATAATTTATACTTTTCTCATGCAATACAATGCTCTGTATACAAAATCCTAGTCTTCAGCTGGGTAGGTTTGTTCCTGTTTCTCAAATTCCTCCAAGCCCTGACCAGAGCATCAGGTAGGCCACATGGTGTCTCTGTAGAAATTAGGAAAAAGGAGCAACTCCACAAGCAGATGGCTGGGGCAATAAATGGTGGCTTGGTGTGTACTACAAAAGGTGACCCTCTCTTTGGGCAGTCTCAGTCCCTGCCAGGGCAGGCAGCTGGTAAGGGGAGCACAAGCTGGGTTCCACCGGCACTCGTACCTTGTGAAATTGTGGCACTCTTGTCCTGTGAAGCATCTGCCCACTTACATATGGTGGCTCTGCCCATAACCTTTCCCCAGAACTGACACAAGTGTTGACCATTCAACCACAGAGACCTTCAAGATCCAGATTCCCTCTACCTGCTACTGTGTTAACTCCTTAAGTCTAAAACTTGTCTGCTAGTACGAGCTGAGCCTTCTGCCTTTCTTTTCTCCAGAATTATTCCCATATTATAATTATAATTATTATGAAGGTATAGAAATGCCTGCATCAGAACACAGGTTTGAGGATCAAACAATGTAATTCATGGATAACACTGCACTTTTGTCTAGGCTTCAGTGGGTGCACAGTAATGCTTAGTTCATCCTCCCACATGGATATGATCATGCGTATGTTAAAAAGAAATGGTCCCTACAAATGTATCAGTTGCCACCTGCTTGTTGCTGACATGCAACAGAGGCTTAGAGAAAGTACATGAGAAGCAGGATCTGAGCATAAGTAGGAAGCTCATGTGTGTGTACATCTATCTGAATTTGGAGGGATAGTTCGTTAATGGAATTTAGCCATAGCACACACTTCAACAACCCCCCCGACTTCCCTGGTTCTGTCCATCAAACTGTGTATCATATTTTCCTGATCTCTCTGCTTTGTTCAAATTAGTCCCACTTTATGAATAAAAAAGTTGAGTTTCAAATGTTTAAAATGATTTACCCAAAGCTGCACAACTGGAGGCAGAGTCCAGTTCCTTTCTACACTCTAAGTCTAGTTTTCTTTAGACCAAACTCTAGCTAACTAAATGTAATATACCAGTAATAACATATTTGTCATTTGTCTGTCACAATTCATGCTACTGACTCAACATAAAGTATGGACTATGAGGAAGGTTGGTGCATGGCTTGATTAGTCACCAAATTTGCCTCATTAGAATTTACTGAAGGATGAGCCTTTATTCTCACAGACCTCCTGGACTGACAGTATAAGAGGCCATGAAACTCAAGCTCCCAATTTACACATGAGTGGTAGTGATTGATTCAGATTCTGTAATGCATTCCTTCCCTGGGTCTTCTTATGACAATGCCAAACCAGACAGAGAACTGGTCAAGCTACGGTTAATATGAGAAATAAGAGAAAAACCAGGTTTCTTAACAGACTGATCCTTGAGCCCTTGACTTATTTGCAAGGAAGAAAAGATATCTTTTTCTACATATTGCATTAATTACCCCGTGCACTAAATAAAGCCCCTAATGTGGCACACCCACTATTTGGTAATACATATATAAATTCTTATTTTGGTCTCTTTTGACTCAAAGGAGAGAACTTAAGAAGGACGTCTGATCTATTTTAGGCCCCAAATTAAGGATGACCAATTTAAAATTCATCAACACAGTATTTATAAATAAAACAAGACTCAGTTGAGGTGGTAATACCTCCTCCCTGTCTCCCACTCTCTGAAGTGTTGCAAGCTTACCTTCAGGCCTAAAAATAGGGCAGCCTTGCTGAGTCATTAATACATTTTGCCCCTATACCTCATAAGAACATAAAACCCTTGACAACAATACTTAAAATCTTGTCTTCCTGAGTCCACACTCCTGTTATGGAACCAGACCCAAATTCCATTATGGTTCCAGAAAACTAGTCCTAGCAAATCAGATCATTGCCAGTGACCTAGAGGCATCCACTTACTTTGACAGAGAGGGCATTTTCCTCCTTACAGAAGAAGAAATGAGGCTATCTCCCTTAGCTTCAATCGGTCACCAAATTTCCCTTATTAGTGATTTATTTTGAGAAGAATCTTTCTTCTTATGGGAACTCAGAGATTCAGACAGACTGTTGGGATTGGTAGGGACTTAGGGTTCATAAAACCCAAGTTCCTCATTGGACACCTAATAAACAACAAACACAGGACTGTCAGGAGAAGTTTTATGTATAACTAGTAGGTTTAAAAAAAAAAAAAAACTTCAGAGTTCTAGTTGTCTTTCTCTTGTAATTACTCAACATCACAGTAACATGAAATCCAGTGGATAACAAAAAATTACCCTATATTCAAACATTCACTCATTCAATTCATAATATTCATCAGGAATTTGTGCAAGCTCCTGTACTAGATACTAGCTATAAAACAAAGAGTGCAATTGATGTGGTTTCTGCCTTCACAGGACTTAATTTAGTGGGTTACACAGACAATATGAAAGGCAACTATGATCATGTGATGCTTATGTATGAGGGCAGAACAGGGGTGTGACAGGAGCATATGGGTTGAGAAACTGGTAGATGCAGAGACCTAAAACATTCCTGAATGTATTTGGACATCAAGGAAGGCTTTCCGGGCAAAGAAACACATAAGCTATACCCTGAATGATGAATTAAGAGTTAGCTGAAAATGAGAATGGGGATAAAAAGGAATAGTGTCCCAAGCAAATCCAAAGACCCAGAAGTAAGTGAAATAAAGCAAATTCAATGAACCAAAGCCATGCAGTCTAGCAAGAGCTCAGGTAGTCCAGGACAGCATAGTGAGCCACAAGGCTGGAAAAGTAAGCAAGACTCAGATTATAAACTGTATCATTATACGCTGCATTAAGGAGTTTGAATTTTTGTCTAAAAGTTTTGGAACCAAATAAAGAACTTTAGCATCTGGAAAAGATTACTGTGGTTATATTATGTATGGGAAATGAATTGGAAAAGAATAGTCTTAAGGCAAGGAAGTCAGTTTTGGAGAGGTTGCTTAGGAATTCAGACATGTAATGTGTATGTAATCTGAACTAAAAATAGTAAATGCATTTCAGAAATATTTATGCAGTTGAATGGGTAGAGCTGCGATTTACCAGGGCAAACAAGAATACCCAAGAGCTTATGCCCCTCTGTATCTCCCTTGCCCAATAGCACATAAATATGAGAGATCACAGATCAAGCCAGCAATAAAACACCTGGAGTAAACCACCTGACCTCCAATGCTTCTAGGGTAGAGTCTTCAAGATTTATAGGATGAAGGCTAACAAAAGCCTTCCTTTCTCACTGGTGTACATTTTGCAGATACTTATTGAGGGTCTTCTGTGTTTCAAGTATTAGCCCAGGTCCTGGGAATAGAAATGAAAAGGACACAGTGTCCACACTTAAAGACCCCTGAATTGTAAAGTAGACAGATATATGAATGGATAATTATAAAACAATGTATAAGTAAAATTTGGCTACCTCTGAATGAGTATATGTAAACACATAATCCAACCAAGTAAATCATGAAAGCCTCTGTGGGTACCTCCATAGAAGGTTTCCAGGGCTCATTCATAAAAATGAGTAGGAACACATAGAAGAAAGGAGGAAAAGGGAAGTATGGTATCAATAAAGGCATGAAAGTGGGCCGGGCGCAGTGTCTCATGCCTGTAATCTCAGCACTTTGGGAAGCCGAGACAGATGGATCACAAGGTCAGGAGATTGAGATCATCCTGGCCAACATGGTGAAACCCCGTCTCTACTAAAAATACAAAAATTAGCCGGGCGTGGTGGCGGGCACCTGTAGTCCCAGCTACTTGGGAGGCTGAGGCAGGAGAATGGCGTGAACCCCGGAGGCAGAGCCGAGATCACCACTGCACTCCAACCTGGGCGACAGAGCGAGACTCGGTCTCAAAAAAAAAAAAAAAAAAAAGCATGAAAGTAAAAAGTTACATAGTTTCTGGATGAGGGATATAAGCAATATTGCACAACTGAGGCATGAAGTGAGAGGCAGAGTGCTGTAAGATAAAGGTCAGGAGGTTCATAGAGATGGCCTGGTAGGCCATGTTAAGAAGATTGGATTTTAACTGCTAGGAATGGAAAGCTATTGAAAATACTGAAAACAGCAAAATATAAGTTTAATGGTCCTTTTTAGTGTAGTGGTGAGTGAAAAAACTGTCCAATAAAATCAGATTTGTGTTTTTGATACTGATACTATGATATCTGTACAGAGAATGTGATTTAAAGGAATATATCTAAAAGTAAGAATGCAGGAGGCTCTTGAAAAAGTCAGAAAGAGAAATGAAGGCATGATCAGTGCCTGATATCAGGCAAAGTTAGAGATGGAGAGAAAAATGAATGAGAGAATATTAGAAGAAAACACAGGCAGAATTTTGTGATAGATTGCATTGGGATTGGTGAGGGAGCAGGACAAAAAAAGTTTAGCTGGTTTCTAGTTTGAGGGACTGGATAGGTCTAATCATTGAGATAGAGAATACTGAAGATGGGTTCGTTTTGTATATTGCATTATAAATGTCTAGGTAACATATGACTGTAGCTCTGGTATGTTGAAATGTATGTAAGTCCAGATCATCAAGATGATGTAGACTTTTGAGTTATCAACATATGGGTGTCAAAGAGACCCTAGAAATAAATGGGAGCAGCTATTTATTTATTATCTAACTGATCAAACACATATTTAGTACTTTGTAAGTGTATCAGAAAATTACATAGAGGAAAAGTGTGACAAGAACAGAACACTGACAGCTAAAAAGACCGACATTCAAGAGGTGAAAAAAGGCAGAGGTATCTACAAATGAAACAGAGGAGAAGCCATCAGATAGTTTCAAGAAGAACCAAGAGCGTGGGTATCACAGAAGTCAAGAAAACAGAAAGCAAAATGAATAATTCTAGTAAAATAAGGATTAAAATGACCTTTGCAAGAAGACATAACCATCCTAAATATATATGCATTAAACATTGGAGCACCCAGATTCAGAAAACAAGTTCTTCTTGGCCCACAAAAAGACTCAGACAACCACTCAGTAATAGTGGGAAACGTCAACACCCCACTGACAGCATTAGACACACCATCGAGGCAAAAAACTAACAAAGAAATCCTGGACTTAAACTTGACACTTGACCAGTGGTACCTAATAGGCATCTACAGAACACTCCACCCAGTAACCACAGAATATTCATTTTTCTTATCTGTACATGGAACATTATCCAAGATCAACCACATGTTCAGCCATAAAGGAAGTTTCAATAAATTCAAAAACATTGAAATCAAACCAAGCACATATTCAAACCACAGTGCAATAAAAATAGAAATGTGAAAACACACATAGAACAACGAAACAAGAAACAAAAGTCAGAAATAAAGCTGCACACTTACAATCATCTAATCTTTGACAAGGCCAACAAAAACAAGCAATGGAGAAGGGCTCCCTATTCAGTGAATGGTGCTAGAATAACTGGCTAGCCATATGCAGAGGAATAAAACTGGACCCTTACTTCTCATCATATACAAAAATTAACTAACAATGGATTAGAGATTTAAGTGTGAAACCCCAAACTATAAAAATCCTAGAAGAAAACCTGGAAAATATCCTTCTTGACCTTAGCCTGGGCAAATAAATTTTGGCTAAGTCCCCAGAAGCAACAGTAGCAAAAATAAAAATTGACAAGTGGAATCTTAATAGAACTAAAAAGCTTCTGCACAGCAAAAGAAGCTACCAACAGAATAAATGAACAACCTACAGAGTGGGAGAAAATATTGTAAATTATGCATCTGACAAAGGTATAATATCCAGAATCTATAAGGAACTCAAACAAATCAACAAGTAAAAACCAAACAATCCCATTAAAAAATGGTCATGGACATGAACAGATGTTTTTCAAAAAAAGGCATACAAATGGCAAACATATAAAAAAATGCTCATCATCACTAATCATCAGAGAAATGCAAGTCAAAACCACCATGAGATCTCATCTCACACAAGTCAGAGAGGCTACTACTAAAAAGTCAGAAAACAACGAATGCCAGTGAGGCTACAGAGAAAAAGGAATGCTTATATCCTCTTGGTGGAAATGTAAATTAGTTCATCCACTGTGAAAAGCAGTTGGGAGATTTCTCAGAGAACTTAAAACAGAGCTACAAGTGACCGAGAAATCCCATTACTGTGTATATACCCAAAGGAAAATAGATCATTATACCAAAAAGATACATGCACTTGTATGTTTATCATCACCCTATTCACGATAGCAAAGACGTGGAATCAACCTAGGTGCCCACCAATTGTGGATTGATCACAAAAATGGAGCACATACATACCATGGAATCATTGCATAGTGTATGATTGCATAGTGTAAAACAAAATCATGTCCTTTGCAGCAACATGGATGGAACTGGAGGCCATAAGCCTAAGCCAATTAATACAGGAATAGAAAGCCAAATATTGCATGTTCTCACTTAAAAGTGGAAGCTAAACATGGAGCACCCATGGACATAAACCTGGGAACAGCAGACACTATAGGCTACTTGAGGAAGAAGGAGGGAGAGGGAAATGGGTCAAAAAAACTATCTATTGGTTACTATACTCACTACCTGGGTGCAATATACTCATGTAACAAACCTGCACATGTACTCCCTGTATCTAAAATAAAAGTTGAAAATAAAAGTTGAAAAAAAATTCTACATGCCAAACCGTAAAAATTAAAATAAAATAAAATTACCTTTGATTCAAAGACTATAAAATGTACAAATGATACTAGTGAAAGTACCAGGGTAATCATTAACAGAATGGGCCACCCAATTTGACCTCAGTGTGCCCGGTGGCCAACTACCTTAGAGCTTAAACTTTGTTCCCTGGCCCCCCACAACTGGGAAAATAAATTGAATCAAATACAATTATCTTGTACAATGTAGGGATTTTATTTTTCCCTTGAAGTCAGCCAAAGAAAAGGAACTTTCCAAGGTAATTTTTAAGAAATGGACTTTTCTATAATGTGAAAGAGCACTGGACCAGGATTCAGGAGAATTAATGCTCTAACCAACACTAATCTTCTTAGTAATCTTAGGTAACCCATATAAGTTTGTGGCCCTTATATTCTTTATCTATAAAATCTAGATGGACTAGATAATCTTTAAAAACCCTTCCCACCATTCATCTATATGATTATAGGCATGATTACGTACTATGTCTTGCTATGACCATAGATACACAAATCTGTTCGCTCATAGGATATTCCAAGGACTCCTGGAAGTCATCTGTTCTCTGCCCTATTTTGGAAAGTTCTGTTTTTCTTCCAACTAGGAAAGCAATGGGAGAGATAGAATTTTGTGTTTTCCTTCAAGATGAGAAAACTCATTTATAAATTTCCAGCAACGCATATTAATCTCACAGTAAACGCCCACATAGCAACTGGCTTCATACAAAAAATAAAATAAAATAAAGGTCCTCAGAGAAACAGAACCTTTATTAAAAGATTTTTTTTTTTCTTAAATACCTGCATCAAGTTGTTCTCATCGTCTTTAAAATGCCTCTCATTAAATCACAGACTTTGTTCTGGCCCTGACAGAGTTTTTCATGAGTGGAATTGCAATGCTCTGTCAGTCTTTTGGAAGAAAACCTCAGAGAGTTTCAAATAATTAAAGCATTTACATATTAGAAGCAGGAAATAAAATGAAAGTCTTTTCAACATATCTTGTTTTCGTAGGCTTATCAGAAGATAAGGTAGTAAAATAGGACTAGGAAGGTGAAGAGAAGCTAAAGCAGGATACATTGTCAAGCAAGTTATCTTAGAAGGTAACTGGTCCTCAATTCCACTGGTAATTGGGTGGCAGTGTGGAACACAGCTCAGAGTTAACATAGCTGAAAAATAGGAAGCTAGAGTATTTATCTTCCAACCCCATCCATCATTGGCTGGGAGCTGCTCCTAGGGGCATGAATTCCACTAGCTTGGTGTTCAGGTCAAGAGCAAGTCTTCGAGTGAAGAACTGCAAATGCCTCTAGAAGGAAATGGATCTTAATGACCCGGAAGTGCTGAGAGGATATGGGTGGGGCACAGGCAACATCCCATACATTTCTCAAATATACTCTAAACTTCACAATTCCTGTATTTATGTGCATGCTGTTTCCTCGGCCTAAAATGTTCATTTCTTTCCGCCTTCTTTTATTCCTCCTCCAATACTAAAAGTTAATCTGTTTTCAAAATTTAGTCTAAATCTGTGTATTTTTGTGAAGTGAAGGTTATTTAACAGTTTTTCTTTATGTAAAAATAGTGTAATAGCTAACATTCACTGAGTTCTTGGTAAATTCTAAGGTAAATACTATTAATATCTCCATTATACTGTAACACATGTAATAGCACCTGAGATGTCAAAGATAGGTGATAGAGCAAGGATTCAAGCCTAGATAGTCTGTCTCTAGAACCTATGCTCAAAAACATGATATCCCAAAGACTTATGACATGTAGCAAACTGACCCCAAGAGTTCAGCATCTAGATGGGGACACAGGCTATTTACCTTACAAGATAAGGAATATCTGGTAATTATCAACAACGTAAAATACATACAAACTTTTCTTTTGTATGAAAGACTAAGGATTAAAAAACCAATATGCATCCATCTATTTGTTCTATGAGGTAAATAAAGAGTTCTGGAAAATAGCATTATTCAAACACAAAATTGTTGTTAATTTTCTAGAAATGATTACAGATCTATTTCTCAGATTAGGAAGCATACTGAGTACTAATACAAAGAAATAAACATGAATTCACATCTAGACATACTTACAGTGAAACTACAGATATCTTTATTTTAAAGATATCTTTAAAATAACCTGAGAGCAAAAGTAGATAATGTAAAAAGAACAAGAATTAGACTAACAGCAGGCTTCCCAAAAACAGTTGTAGAGACCAAGGGAAATTGGTCTCACAAAGATAAAGGGATATTTCAAAGTGCTGAAAGAAAGTAACTATCAACTCATAAATATCTGACCAGCTAAATTCTCATTTAAGAGTGAAAGTAAAAATCAAGATAATTTTAAATCAGAAAAATTGAGAGAATGTTTATCACTAAGGATCTTCTGTGAAAAGATATCAAAAGAAATGTATCCAAAAAGAAGGAAATTGAACACAGAAAGAAGAAATGAAATAGCATGAAGAAAATGAGCATGGAAATTAGTATTTGAGAAGGAGTCTCGCTCTGTCGCCCAAGCTGGAATGCAGTGGCGCTATCCCTGGCTCACTGCAAACTCTGCCTCCTGGGTTCACGCCATTCGCCTGCCTCAGCCTCCCGATTAGCTGGGACTACAGGTGCCCACCACCACGCCTGGCTAATTTTTTGTATTTTTAGTAGAGATGGGGTTTCACTGTGTTAGCCAGGATGGTCCAAATCTCCTGACCTCGTGATCCGCCCTCCTGGACCTCCCAAAGTGCTGGGATTACAGGTGTGAGCCACTGCGCCTGGCCATGTTTTGATAAATTTAAGCATGCATTGACTGCATAAAAATAAACCTAATGGCTAATTTGGAGGATCAAAAAATTAGTCAGTATTAAAATACTAGACAACAATGACAAACAAGATGGGGGTGATAAGAGTTACAATAATCTAAGTCTAGAATATTCAGAGAGGCTTGATTTATCTCCAACAAATAGAAATGGAAAATTATTTTCAATTTTTGTATGTGTAGGTAGGGAGGGAAAGGAAAAAGAAAACACGGTAATTTAATAAAATATAAGATGAAGAAGAGAGCAAATAAGACACCTATAAAATACAAAGAAAAGATAATATGAATTATAAGAGTTAACTATATAGTCCTCATATGTGTAAGGTACTGTTCTAAATATTTTACATATATAAAGTCATTCATTCTCCATAACAATCCAATGAAGCACTATGATATTATTAAAATTTTCCTTATTTTACAGGTGAGAAAAGTAACATAAAGGAAGGTTAGAATTAAAATATAAGAAGTATAGCACCAAAGTCTGTACTATTAACTAGTATATTATGATGTGTCTAGAAGGGAATCTAAATATTAGTAATCAAAACTAATGTAAATTCATTAAATTTATAAGGTACAGAGAGATTCTCAGACTATCTATCTAACCAATGACATCAAAAGCTGGATATTTATAAAGATAATAGACAAATCTCAGTCAAGACTATTCAAAAAAAGAAGGAGTGTGGGCTAGTAAATAAAAGGTGACATGTAAACAAACTGATATCAAACTATTAGAACTTGTAAGAATTTCAACAAATTTGCTGGTTGGATATAAGATAAATGTATACAGTCATCGTTATATGCCATTGCAAATCATTTGAAATGTACTTTTAAAAAATGTACTACTTTTGATTACTGATCCAACTATAAAATGTCTAGAAATAAATATACCAAAATACGCATAAGACTTTGAAGGACAAAATATTGACATTACTGAAATATTGACGATGAAGCTTCAGTAAGGTGAAAATGACGATTATGCCCAAATTAACCAATAAATTCAATTTGATCCTAATAAAATTCCAAAAGGATTATTTTGGTGAAACTCCACAAATGAACATAAAAACATTTGCAATGACAAGAATATTCAAGACAATTCTGAAGTGCAAAATTCATTTTATCAGATAACAAAGTTCATGTTTTTTGCAATGAGATATTTTAATACAGCTTCTCAGCTAATTAAAAAAAAGTATAACATTTGTAGTATACAGTTGTGAAAAGCAGTTAATGAACTGTTTCTTAAATGCATGTACAGAAATCTTGGCTGCCAAAAAAATACACACAGTTTTTAATCACATATAATCAAACACAATTGAAAACAAATGAGCTGCTGCATTCAGCTGTGAATAAAAGGAAAACACTCAAAATTTCTTGTTAAGAGGGTGTTCATTCTCACATGGAAGTACTGGGTGACACCAATCACTGTACAGAGCAGCAGAGGAACAAGTTCCCATCTAGTTGGTTTTGACAGAAGCATAGCAGCTGTCAGGCTGAATCAAGAACAAAGTCACTACCCATGGGAACAAAGATGCTTGCAAGACAAAGTAGACTTTAAACCAATCCAATCTATGGATTAAGGA
The DNA here is from genome assembly GCF_000951045.1 of Mandrillus leucophaeus. NCBI lineage: Eukaryota > Metazoa > Chordata > Mammalia > Primates > Cercopithecidae > Mandrillus > Mandrillus leucophaeus. The sequence goes on from NW_012108831.1 coordinate 1,060,096, forward strand.
CATTGAGCATCAGCAAATATTCCCATCCATGACCATTTGAATTAGTTCTCACGTAAACACTTTATAATTCCTGAAGAAAAACCAAAGGGCAGATACATCTTTAATGTGGAGCATCTGGGGCCATCTTTGGATAATTATACTTCCAAGAAAAGGAAAGTCAAGTGATTTTGAGGTTATTCTCAATTGGCAAGCCAAAGAATCAGGAAAATGGGCTGGAAGCAGGTGTCTACACAGCGTATATGAATCTGGCTCTCTCTCAGTGTGGTGCCTCCAAAGTGTAACTGATGCCTTCCCCATGTATGCTGTCAAAATCTCATGCATGATAGGCTACAAGTGAAGGATCAAAGGTTTAATTGTAAGACCTCAAACTATAAGACTAGTAGAAGAAAAACTAGGAAACACCATTCTGGACATGGGTCTTGGGAAAGAATTTATGTCTAAGTTCTCAAAAACAATTGCAATAAAAACAAAAAATGGCAAGTGGGACCTAATTACATTAAAAGGCTTCTGAACAGCAAAAGAAACTATCAACAGACAACCTACAGAATAGTAGAAAATATCTGCAAACTGTGCATCCAACAAAAGTCTAATATACAGACTCTATAGGGAACTTAAGAAACAAAAAACAAATAATCCCATTAAGGTCAATGGGCATGAACAGAGATTTCTCAAAAGAAGACTTACCTGTAGCCAACAATCATATGAAAAAATGCTCATCATCACTAATCATCAAAGAAATGCAAATCAAAACCACAATGAGATAATATCTTATATCAGTCAGAATGGCTATTGTTAAAAAGTCAAAAACAACAGGTGTTGGTGAGGCTGCAGAGGAAAGGGAACACTTATACACTGTTGGCAGGAATGTAATTAGTTCAGCCACTGTGAAAAGCAGTTCGGAGATTTCTCAAAGAACCTAAAACAGAGCTACCAAATGACCTAGCAATCCCATTGCTGGGTATATATCCAAAGGAAAATAGATCATCATACCAAAAAGATACACACACTTGCATGTTCATTGCAGAACTATTCACAATAGGAAATTCACAATAGGAAACTATTCACAATAGGAAATCAACCTAGATGCCCATCAGTGATGGATGGGATAAAGACAATGTGGTACATATACACCATGAAATATTACACAACGATAAAAAAGAACAAAATCATGTCCTTTGTGTCAATATGGATGGAACTGGAGGCTGTCTCTTATACACATCTAGATGTGTATAAGAGACAGACAACATCCTTATTTTACAGGTGAGAAAAGTAACATAAAGGAAGGTTAGAATTAAAATATAAGAAGTATAGCACCAAAGTCTGTACTATTAACTAGTATAT
>NW_012108831.1:1061486-1064201 GCF_000951045.1 Mandrillus leucophaeus
GGAGAATCAATGCAGGAACAGAAAACCAAATACTGCATGTTCTCACTTAGAAGTGAGAACTAAACACCAGGTACTCATGGACATAATGATGGCAACAGTAGAAACTGAGGACTACTAGAGGGGGAAGGGAGAGAGGGGCAAGGGTTGAAACATTAATTGTTGAATACTATGCTCAGTACCTGGGGATGGGAGCATTCATGCCCCAAACTTCAGCATCATGCAATATACCCGGGTTAGAAACCTGTGCACGTACCCTGAATGTAAGATAAAAGCTGAAAAAAAGTTTATTTTTTAACAAAATTGCAGAACTCAGGTTCCAGTCCTAATTTAGCCAGTAACGATTTATGTATGTGACAATGAATAATCTATTTAATCATCTTGGGCCTCAGTTTTTCCATATACCTCATACAAAGAAGTCTACTTGCTCATGTAGACACTTCAGCTTTTCTGATTACCTAATATAAAGCAGCTTTTCCCCAATAACTCACTATTAGGTAGCTTTATTTTTGTATGACAGTTGCTATCATTGAAATATCATTTTTATGATATTATTGCTTGTCTCTCATTCTCCTTCAACCAAAAAAAAAAAAAGTCTTTGGTGCCTTGTCAGGTTATTTTTACATCAATACATCAATACCTGGAATTGTGCCTGGCACATGATATACTATCAAGAAACATTTTTTAGATAAATGTAAATGCCAATTCTGACCTATGTTCTATAATCCCCAAGATGGCAAGCTGTGAATCAAATTCCAAAAACTCTGATAGCTTTTAAAAGGTAAAAAGTCTGATGAAGGATATCTTAATGTTGCTTTTGCCATAGGCAATAAAAGAGAGAGAGGACAAATAAACAATGGTAGTATATATAAATAAGACAAGCTGTAGACAAACTATTAAAATATTTGTCTAATAAACCCCCAAGAGACTATCTATGGTGAGGAGAACTTGATTGTCTTCTCCAAATAGTGTACAGAGCACAGATCACTATCCCAGGTTCTGTCACACAAATTCCAGTTTCAAAAAAATCATATTCATCATGTCAGGATTGCTTCATAATGGAACTGCTAAACAACATGCTAGGATTAATAAGCTTTCTTTCTTTCTTTTGTTTTTTTTCCTTTTTTTGAGATTAAGTTTCCCTCTTGCCCAGGCTGTGCAACGGGGCGATCTCAGCTCACTGCAACCTCCACCTCCCGGGTTCAAGCGATTCTCCTGCCTCAGTCTTCCTAGTAGCTGGGATTGCAGGCAGATGCCATGACACTCAGCTAATTTTTGTTTTTTTTAGTAGAGAAGGGTTTTCACCATGTTGGTCAAGTCTGATTTCGAACTCCTGGCCTCAGATGATCTGCCCGCCTCGGCCTCCCAAAATGCTGGGATTACAGGCATAAGCCACTGTGCCTGGCCAATTAATAAGCTTTCTTATCCAATAGTTTGAAAGAGAGTTGGGTTCCAACCCCAGTTCCACCAGTTATCAGCCGTGCAACATGGACAAGTTACTTAATTTCTCTGAACCTCATTCTCTGATGTATAAACTATGGTCAATAATAACTATTTCTTAGGGTTAATATGCAATTACATGAAATTACAGATTTATAATTGTAAAGACTCTAGAAATGTGTTTAAGTCTCTTGAATGTCAAATACCTTGTCTCCTTCTTTAAGAAACAAAAGGAAAAAAAAACCAGAAGGATAAAAAACAACTAATCTCAAAATAACAGGTAATACTAATGTCATGTGTTTAAAAAATACTGTGACTAGAAAGAAGGAAGAAAGATGATTCTTACTAGGAATCTCGTTTTTAAATGCAAGCCTTCCAATTTCCATGAGCTATTGCTTGAATAGGCATCCACATGTTTGTGGGATGGGATAAAAGTGAAGGTGTCTAAGTGTGAGGCAGTTTTATTTGCAGGTATTTTACTCCAGGATACCATCAGAAGGATGGAATGTTATCCTAGGAATGCCCCAAGGCTCTGATTTCTAGATACTCAGTATAATGTGATAATCTCATCTTCAAAATAGTAGTGGGAATGGTAGTAGTGACATGGTATATAGCCCTTCACTTTCAGAGAAAGAGAAAATACAGTTAGAAGAGAGGAGAGTACTTTGCTTTAGTGTTTTAGACAGACTGGTTCACTCTAGGATCCGTCAAGATGAAAATAAGTCAAACTGAATTCTAATAACCTGTGGATGAAATAAAATAGAGTCCTCAGGCTAAAGTTCTCCAACAGGAGGAGGGAATACCCAGTATTGAAGGTGTCTATCAATTTCCACTGATTCGACAATTATATATTGAGTGCTAAGACAGACACTGTGCTAAAATCTAATGCTGTTTTACCATTCTATGTCTAATTATGCTTTCTATAAATCTACTTTATAAAGTCCTGCCAGATATATCAATTTATTCTATTCTCACCTCTATTTTAAGTGTACTTTATCTACATTGGTCTAATACATTAATTATTTAAGCCAACCAATTCTAGTAACCTCAGGTCCCATAGACTAAAATGCTTATTTCCTCAACTCATTAAAGCTACATGTCTCTATTTGGGTTCCCCTTCTCAGCTCTGCAGTTATGAAATTGCCCTCAGTCAAGCACTTTGCTAGACATTACAAGGCCAAAAATAAGCAAGACTTTCAAGCAGGTCCCTGCCCTCATGGAGATAATAATTTAGTGAGGAAGAAAGTCAAAAATAAAAATTTAAATTGACAAATTACC
>NW_012108831.1:1064251-1067364 GCF_000951045.1 Mandrillus leucophaeus
GGAGAAACAGATAAATGCACAAATACAGCTGGAGGTTTTAACACCCCTCACTCAGTAATTAAAAGAACACGTAGAAAATCAATACAGATAGAAAAAAATCTTATCCATACTATCAACTCAAACTAATTGGCATTTATAAGAAGACACATTATAGAATAGTAGAATACACATCCTTTCCTGGTGCATATGGAACATTCACTAAGATTAACCATATTCTGGGTCATAAAACAATTCTATTCAAAAGAACAGAAATTATACAGAGTATTTTCTCTGACTACAAGAGAATTTATTAGAAATCAATTACAGAAAGATACTGGAAAATGTCCTAATAGTTGGAAATTAAAGATCACATTTGTAAATAACCCTTAGAGTTAAAAATGAAATCTTGAGGGAAATTAGTAAATATTTTAAACTGAAAAACACTATGATTTGGGGGGAGAAATGACTTAAAGTTGTTACTTTTTTCAGGATTCTAGAAATTTCTTGCTTATTATATTGCTACTGTAATCCTATTTTTCATTACTGTTAACTCTACTGTAATCAGTCCTCCCTAGGTAGAGACCCTCAGCCCCATCTTCTGGCATCTAAAACAAGTGTGGTGGGACAAGCACCAGATTGGGAATGTATTCTTGACTTTGCCACTGGCCAGTTGCTATGATCTGAATGCACCCCCAAAATGTATACGTTGAAACTCAATTGTCAATGTGATAGTATTAAGAGGTAGGGTTTTCAGGAACTGATTAGGCCACGAGTGCTCCAACCTCATGGCTAGGATGAATACTCTTATAAAAGAGTCTTTGGCGATCTTCCTGGCCCTTTCATTTCTTCTGCATGTGAGGTCATAGCAAGAAAGCACAAGTCATTACCAGACACTGAATCTTCTAGTATCTCAGACTTCCCAGTCTTTAGAACTGTGAGAAAATTGATTTCTGATCTTTATAAATTACCCAGTTTGAGGTATTTTCTCACAGAAGCACAAACAGACTAAAACCTGGTGATTTCACCTAACTGTACCTTATTATTTTTCTATGTAACGTAAAGAAGTTGGGTGGAATGTGCTCAAAGATAGGTGGCCAACTGGTCACAGGTGGTCTTAGCACTGAAAGCCCTGAATCCCAGGAAACTCTTCAGTCCTAGAAAACAGATGTTTAGTCTATTTCAGAGAACCTCTCAGCGGTAACATTTCATTACGCAAAAACCTTTCACTAATATTTTACATTTACAACATTTTTCTTTTCATCTCATCATACTGATTTTGTTCTCTTAGGAGTCTTGAGATAAAGGTCCCTGGACTTTTGACCCATATAAATGTTGATCCAGTTTCTAAACAACTTCACACCATTTAACTGACTAAATCCGGGTTAGTCTGGGGATCCATCTCTATCATTAACTGATTATTTAGAGGACCAAGAGAACTTCAGACTGTTGCTAATTTCTCGGATTCTGTATTGGATGCAAAATATTTCCATGAAACAGATTATTCTATTTTGTCTTTTGGGTTATATATGAGTTACCTCATATATATGGCAGAGTAACCCAAACTAAAGGCTATTGTAATCAGTACAATTGATGATTGAGAACATCAGTCAATTGTATTGCTTTTAATTTCTCAAAGTCTTTGATTCTATCCTTTGAACCCTCTCATAATCTTATCTTGCTTCCAGTCAGTAGAGGTGGAAAAAAATCAAATTATATCTTGATAAACCATCTTTTAAAGGGAATCATACAAAAAGTAATGCTTTCCAATTATATAATGCACTTAATTATATAATTAAATGTGATACTAACCATTAACCATTCCTGTCACCCACTGCAAACATACAAGGGAAGGGAGAGGATGACTCTTGTATTGCCTCGAAAGAATTGCCAGGATGACAAGATCTATGGGTTTTGCATTTGATAGCATGAGGTTGGCATGTTACTATGAATTAATTATGTAATAAACAAACCATTGCAGTTTGTTAGAAGACAATACATTTCTCTTTCAAACGTGATCCTTCAAAAGGATTAAATGACTATATCTACATAATATATTATAAATCACCTAATATACATTTCCCAAAATTTTTAAAATTAGAAGGAAAAAAATGAAATAAGTATCATGGAAGAATATGCAGTAATGATGTATCTTTCTACTTATCACAATTGCATTAAGTGGACTTTACTTGCCTCTTTTCCAGATAAAATCTCTGATGTGCTACAGCCATCAATTGAAATGAAAAAGAAACAACAGTTCTTCCCCTAAAAGCCCCCAAATGCAGCAAAGCTTTGGTATGTCGATAATGGAGTTAGAAAAACCTCTGAATATTGTATTATTATTGGTCCCAAAATAGTGCTAATTTTTATTCTACAAGGGAACAACTCCTCCAGTTTTTATTTGCAGCTTCCTCTGAACCTAAGATTCAGACATAAATCCATGGAAGCTGAGTTGATGACATTTAGAGTGACAGCTCATATGGTATTCATCATTACTACCCTATTTCTAGAGAAAGCCATGTGCACCAGATATCATATTGGTCCTTTATATAAATGCAGTCCTCCTGGCCCTTCCCTCAAATCTACCACATATGCTCAGGCAAGTCTACAATCCAAAGAACATAGATCAGACTTAATATAAGCCATTTGGCCAGAGAAGGGTCTAACCCTTGCCTCCTGATTTCTAGCACTGGAACACTGTGATTCCCAACTTCACCTGCAGGATGTCTCTTTTAAAACTATTCCTGTTTCATACTTACGGGCCTTTGTGCAGTACCTTCAAGGATTGCATACGAAGACTTGACCCTAGCCTCTCTCTGGCCTTTGTGCTCTAGCATTAAACAGAGTTTCTGCCACGTCCCGTAGTCAAGTCCCCACATTTTCACTGAGATCAGGAAGCTGGACCTTGATTCCTGTCTCAATAATCTGTATGGGGTCCTAGCACCCCCCAGGAACTGTGTCTTCAAGCACCTCTTTTCACCTCTGTGAACTCATCCAGTAAAGGAGCCTGACCATTCCCAGACAGACGTTGCTTATCACCTATGAAGTTCTGGGCTTTTCTTCTGACCTCGTCCTTCATGCAAGAGCAGGAAACCAAGTTGGATACTATTCCGAACAGCTGTGAAATCCAGGGAACG
>NW_012108831.1:1067689-1070477 GCF_000951045.1 Mandrillus leucophaeus
GGTGGAGGTTGCACTGAGCCGAGATGACGCCACTGCACTCTAGTCGAGTGACAGAGTGAGACTCTGTCTCAAAAAAAATAAATAAATAAAATAAAATAAAAACAATGAATTAGGGGACTTCCTTAGATGGAGCGATCAGGGAAGATATCTTGGAGAAGGTGATATATAAGCTACAACTTTAAGGATAATGAGGTATCATAGAAAGAATAGGGAAAGTACACTCACTCTAGGAAAGAAATTCATATACAAAGGCCTTGAGGTGACAAACGGCACATGAATAACCTCAGGGAAAACCATATGGTTAGAACATAGTGAAAAACTGGATAATGGTGAGGCAAAGATCTGGACAGACAAGAGCCAGCTCTTGTGGGGTTTTGCAGGTTGTAGTCAGGAGACTAAATTTTATTCTGAGTGCAAAGGAAGCCATTGAAAATCTAATCTAGGAGAATTATATGATTCTATTTACTTCCTCTAGGACACTACTCTTGCTATTGTATGGAGAGTAAATGAGAGACAAAATTGGAAGATAGGAGATTGGTATGAAATTGTTATAATAATTATATGACAGGTGATAGACTACATTGTTGTCAGTGAAGATAATAATTGAATAGATGTGAGGTGTATCTTAGAAATGAAATTGACAGGACTGTTGAGTTGAATACGGGATGTGAAGGAAAGAGATGATTTGACAGGACTCTAGGTTCTTAGCTTGAATAATCCGATGGATGTTTGTGCCACTTACAAAATATTAAAGGCCAAGGGAAGCACACTTTGAGTGAGGGTGTGCCATGTAAATTTAAGATTTCTGTTTCGGAGATTGTTAAGATTGAGATATATATTAAAGTTTGAAGGAAAAACATAAATTAACCAGTTGGATACATAAAACTAGAACTAAAAGATGAATTCTACATTTCTAATTTTAAAAACTAAATTTTGCTTCTATCAAAAATACAATTATTGACTTCTGCTTCTGGCTACAAATGAGTAACAGGGAATAAAATCACTCTGAATGGTAAATAACCATAAACTATGCAAAAAATAGTTCTAGACATTGGAAAAAAGGGACACCAGGACTTTGATATTGGAGAGAAAAGTAAAAAACTGGATGAGCCCTACAATCCTCTGCCTGAGGTAATTTTAAGACTATAGCACAGCGAGAAAGACTATAAACAGAGAAAAATGGTCTTCATGAGTTTAGGAAATGAATATCTGAGTTCAGGGAAGATGAAATTTCTGGAATAGGCAGAGACAATTTCCTAAGAACAGAAAGAAATGCAGAGAAAGAGCTTCAAATATATGAATTGAAGTTTTCTTGAGTCTTTGGCTGAATATTAATCATTACATGTTATTTTGCTTTTTAGAAAGAAAAAATTGGGGGTGGATGCAGGTAAGGAGAGTGCCTACAAATATTTGAAAGAATAATAGCCAAATAACAGGGTAACACACAACAGGATAGCTATAACACAAATACCAATGCTCATGTGGGACTGGAAATTGTTCAATGTTTCTCCACTAAAAATAGAGAGATCTCACTGAATATATATGGCAAACAATAGAGACAAAAAAATCACATCCTAAAACTGGAAGTGAATTAGATCTACTCTAGGGTCACCCTCAAAGAACTCAGAAATGAGCCCCAAAAGGATCAAACTAATCTGTACTTAACTTCACTTTCTGTAGGAGAACGAATCTAATACCCTTTAAAGAAAAACACACAAAAACTAACAATCAGTAATATAAAATTTACAAAGCAGGCATCCAGTTAAAAAATACTAGAGTATGAAGAAGCAGAAAACTCTGGCCCATAACAAGGAGAAAAACTTTTCAAAAGAAACAGACCCAGAAATGACAGAGATTATAAAATTAGCAGGTAAGCACATTTAAAAAGCTATTATATATTACAAACATTAAAATATGTCAAGAAAAACATAAGCATAATAAAGAAAAATAGGTGAAACAAAAAAAATAAAACGTTTGGAGATGAAAAATTACACTGAGAGGTATTTTACAGTAGATTCTATTCTGTGGAAGAAAATATTAGAATATTTCAATAAACTTGAGGACACAATAATAAGATGTATTCAAAATGAAGCACATAGAAAAAAACTACTAAATGAAAAACAAAAAATGATCAGAGGTTTCATAATCAGTATGATAATACCAAGTGGACTAACATAAAAGTAATTTAAGTTTCAGAAAGAGGAAAACTGCAGGAGGGGGAGATCCAGGTAAGGAGAATGAATACAAATATTTGAAAGAATAATAGCCAAATGTTCCAAGGAGCTCAGTGAAATCCAAACTGGACAAACACATTCCTGCACATGTATATACAAATACAAATGTACACACACATCTCCAATGTGCATCATAATAATATTGCTAAAAAATAGATATAAAAAGAAAGTTTTTAAAGTATTGAGAAAAAAATACACATGGTATCAGAAAACAAAGATATATATCCTATAGATTTATCATCCTAAACTATGCAAATCAAAAGACAATGGAACAGCATTTTAAACAGCTGCAAGAAAAAAATCTGTCAATGTGAAATTCTATATTCAGTGAAAATATCTTTCACAATAAAGGCAAAATAAAATCTTTTTTAGGCAAATCGAAGCTAAGAAAATTTGTCAACAGCGGACCTTTACTACAAGGAATCTTAAAGGAAGTTCTTCAAGCAAAAGGAAAATGATGCCAGAAGGTAAGTTTTTTCCCTTTATTTAAGTTATTTAAAAGAAAAGTGAACATTTAAGACAAAATAAATAACAATCATGGAGTATAACACATT
>NW_012108831.1:1070527-1088397 GCF_000951045.1 Mandrillus leucophaeus
ACTGAGAGGTATTTTACAGTAGATTCTATTCTGTGGAAGAAAATATTAGAATATTTCAATAAACTTGAGGACACAATAATAAGATGTATTCAAAATGAAGCACATAGAAAAAAACTACTAAATGAAAAACAAAAAATGATCAGAGGTTTCATAATCAGTATGATAATACCAAGTGGACTAACATAAAAGTAATTTAAGTTTCAGAAAGAGGAAAACTGCAGGAGGGGGAGATCCAGGTAAGGAGAATGAATACAAATATTTGAAAGAATAATAGCCAAATGTTCCAAGGAGCTCAGTGAAATCCAAACTGGACAAACACATTCCTGCACATGTATATACAAATACAAATGTACACACACATCTCCAATGTGCATCATAATAATATTGCTAAAAAATAGATATAAAAAGAAAGTTTTTAAAGTATTGAGAAAAAAATACACATGGTATCAGAAAACAAAGATATATATCCTATAGATTTATCATCCTAAACTATGCAAATCAAAAGACAATGGAACAGCATTTTAAACAGCTGCAAGAAAAAAATCTGTCAATGTGAAATTCTATATTCAGTGAAAATATCTTTCACAATAAAGGCAAAATAAAATCTTTTTTAGGCAAATCGAAGCTAAGAAAATTTGTCAACAGCGGACCTTTACTACAAGGAATCTTAAAGGAAGTTCTTCAAGCAAAAGGAAAATGATGCCAGAAGGTAAGTTTTTTCCCTTTATTTAAGTTATTTAAAAGAAAAGTGAACATTTAAGACAAAATAAATAACAATCATGGAGTATAACACATTCAACAGTAAAACATAATTCAATAAATCAGAGAATTGAAATAAAAGTAAGTCTTAGTAAGTAGTGTGATACTATATAGATTATGATCAAAGATGAAAGATGTATATTATACACCAGAGAGCAACCATAAAAAATAAAATAAAGATACTCCTAATAAGCTAGTAGTGGGATAAAATAAATCATTTTAAAAATGTTCAATTAATCCAAAAGAAGGCAGTTTAAAAAATTAAAAAAGAACAGATGGGACACATAGAAAACATGTATAGTAAGATGGCAGATATAAATCAAATCATATCAATAATTGCATTAAGTTGAAAAGTCTAACTTCCAATTAAATAATGAAAATTGTCAAACTGAAAAAAAGCAAGACTCAAAATAGATGTTGTTTACAAGAAACCCATTTTAGATACAAGGCCATGAATAGCTTAAAAATGAGAGGATAAAAAATAAATATATCATGAAATCATCAATATAGAGAGAGTTGAAGTGGTTATGTTAATATCAGAAAAAGAAACCTTTAGAATAAAGAGTACTTCCAGGTATAAAGAGGGACATTTCATGACAACAGGGTCAATTTATCAAGAATACACAGTAATCTTAAATATATATTCAGTAAATAGCAGAGCTTCCACATGCAAGAAAAACTCCCTCAGAACTAAAAGGAGAAACAGATAAATGCACAAATACAGCTGGAGGTTTTAACACCCCTCACTCAGTAATTAAAAGAACACGTAGAAAATCAATACAGATAGAAAAAAATCTTATCCATACTATCAACTCAAACTAATTGGCATTTATAAGAAGACACATTATAGAATAGTAGAATACACATCCTTTCCTGGTGCATATGGAACATTCACTAAGATTAACCATATTCTGGGTCATAAAACAATTCTATTCAAAAGAACAGAAATTATACAGAGTATTTTCTCTGACTACAAGAGAATTTATTAGAAATCAATTACAGAAAGATACTGGAAAATGTCCTAATAGTTGGAAATTAAAGATCACATTTGTAAATAACCCTTAGAGTTAAAAATGAAATCTTGAGGGAAATTAGTAAATATTTTAAACTGAAAAACACTATGATTTGGGGGGAGAAATGACTTAAAGTTGTTACTTTTTTCAGGATTCTAGAAATTTCTTGCTTATTATATTGCTACTGTAATCCTATTTTTCATTACTGTTAACTCTACTGTAATCAGTCCTCCCTAGGTAGAGACCCTCAGCCCCATCTTCTGGCATCTAAAACAAGTGTGGTGGGACAAGCACCAGATTGGGAATGTATTCTTGACTTTGCCACTGGCCAGTTGCTATGATCTGAATGCACCCCCAAAATGTATACGTTGAAACTCAATTGTCAATGTGATAGTATTAAGAGGTAGGGTTTTCAGGAACTGATTAGGCCACGAGTGCTCCAACCTCATGGCTAGGATGAATACTCTTATAAAAGAGTCTTTGGCGATCTTCCTGGCCCTTTCATTTCTTCTGCATGTGAGGTCATAGCAAGAAAGCACAAGTCATTACCAGACACTGAATCTTCTAGTATCTCAGACTTCCCAGTCTTTAGAACTGTGAGAAAATTGATTTCTGATCTTTATAAATTACCCAGTTTGAGGTATTTTCTCACAGAAGCACAAACAGACTAAAACCTGGTGATTTCACCTAACTGTACCTTATTATTTTTCTATGTAACGTAAAGAAGTTGGGTGGAATGTGCTCAAAGATAGGTGGCCAACTGGTCACAGGTGGTCTTAGCACTGAAAGCCCTGAATCCCAGGAAACTCTTCAGTCCTAGAAAACAGATGTTTAGTCTATTTCAGAGAACCTCTCAGCGGTAACATTTCATTACGCAAAAACCTTTCACTAATATTTTACATTTACAACATTTTTCTTTTCATCTCATCATACTGATTTTGTTCTCTTAGGAGTCTTGAGATAAAGGTCCCTGGACTTTTGACCCATATAAATGTTGATCCAGTTTCTAAACAACTTCACACCATTTAACTGACTAAATCCGGGTTAGTCTGGGGATCCATCTCTATCATTAACTGATTATTTAGAGGACCAAGAGAACTTCAGACTGTTGCTAATTTCTCGGATTCTGTATTGGATGCAAAATATTTCCATGAAACAGATTATTCTATTTTGTCTTTTGGGTTATATATGAGTTACCTCATATATATGGCAGAGTAACCCAAACTAAAGGCTATTGTAATCAGTACAATTGATGATTGAGAACATCAGTCAATTGTATTGCTTTTAATTTCTCAAAGTCTTTGATTCTATCCTTTGAACCCTCTCATAATCTTATCTTGCTTCCAGTCAGTAGAGGTGGAAAAAAATCAAATTATATCTTGATAAACCATCTTTTAAAGGGAATCATACAAAAAGTAATGCTTTCCAATTATATAATGCACTTAATTATATAATTAAATGTGATGCTAACCATTAACCATTCCTGTCACCCACTGCAAACATACAAGGGAAGGGAGAGGATGACTCTTGTATTGCCTCGAAAGAATTGCCAGGATGACAAGATCTATGGGTTTTGCGTTTGATAGCATGAGGTTGGCATGTTACTATGAATTAATTATGTAATAAACAAACCATTGCAGTTTGTTAGAAGACAATACATTTCTCTTTCAAATGTGATCCTTCAAAAGGATTAAATGACTGTATCTACATAATATATTATAAATCACCTAATATACATTTCCCAAAATTTTTAAAATTAGAAGGAAAAAAATGAAATAAGTATCATGGAAGAATATGCAGTAATGATGTATCTTTCTACTTATCACAATTGCATTAAGTGGACTTTACTTGTCTCTTTTCCAGATAAAATCTCTGATGTGCTACAGCCATCAATTGAAATGAAAAAGAAACAACAGTTCTTCCCCTAAAAGCCCCCAAATGCAGCAAAGCTTTGGTATGTCGATAATGGAGTTAGAAAAACCTCTGAATATTGTATTATTATTGGTCCCAAAATAGTGCTAATTTTTATTCTACAAGGGAACAACTCCTCCAGTTTTTATTTGCAGCTTCCTCTGAACCTAAGATTCAGACATAAATCCATGGAAGCTGAGTTGATGACATTTAGAGTGACAGCTCATATGGTATTCATCATTACTACCCTATTTCTAGAGAAAGCCATGTGCACCAGATATCATATTGGTCCTTTATATAAATGCAGTCCTCCTGGCCCTTCCCTCAAATCTACCACATATGCTCAGGCAAGTCTACAATCCAAAGAACATAGATCAGACTTAATATAAGCCATTTGGCCAGAGAAGGGTCTAACCCTTGCCTCCTGATTTCTAGCACTGGAACACTGTGATTCCCAACTTCACCTGCAGGATGTCTCTTTTAAAACTATTCCTGTTTCATACTTACGGGCCTTTGTGCAGTACCTTCAAGGATTGCATACGAAGACTTGACCCTAGCCTCTCTCTGGCCTTTGTGCTCTAGCATTAAACAGAGTTTCTGCCACGTCCCGTAGTCAAGTCCCCACATTTTCACTGAGATCAGGAAGCTGGACCTTGATTCCTGTCTCAATAATCTGTATGGGGTCCTAGCACCCCCCAGGAACTGTGTCTTCAAGCACCTCTTTTCACCTCTGTGAACTCATCCAGTAAAGGAGCCTGACCATTCCCAGACAGACGTTGCTTATCACCTATGAAGTTCTGGGCTTTTCTTCTGATCTCGTCCTTCATGCAAGAGCAGGAAACCAAGTTGGATACTATTCCGAACAGCTGTGAAATCCAGGGAACGAAGCACAAACTTGACTCAGTGGACAGTAAGAAGCCAGGCTAATTGCTTAAGCAGGAATGCAACACAATGAAAGTGACATTCAGGAAAATAAGTCCGGCAAGAGTAAGATAAATGACTAAATAAAGATAAATCTGCCTTCTGTTCAATGCTTTAGGCATACTACCCTTGCCTTATCATGAATACCAGTTCATATTGCCCCACCATTCTTACCCTGAAAGGCAAGCATAAATAGGGGATTTTTTTGAGGGAGACACAATTATTCCTAGTCTCTCTAGAATTTTTCTTTTGCTTTATATCCTTTACACCTTTAAAAAAATCTGCTGCTTTTATGCCTAGAATAAGAAAACTGTGATGATACTGTAATAAGGTACACAGAAAAAGTCCAGAGTAAAAGTGAAACCAACGTGGGCATTCTCAAATATAAAAGAATTCTTGTAAGTGCCTCTCCAAATGTTTGAGTTCCAAAACAATTCACATGGGTTTTGTAGGATGTTTTCCACTTCTTACTTAATCCCAAGTCGGCTTTAAAGAAAACATTTAAGCATTTCTTATCCCCTTACACTGCAATCAGCCACATGTGATATGGAAAGAGCTACCTGATATCCAAATAAACCTTTCTGCTTTTTAATGAGTTTTTGTTGGCGGGGGGGGTTCCTCCTTAAAAAAGGTAATAAGAATTCTAATGCAAACCAACTCAGAAGTCTCCAAGTATAACTAGCAACTTAAGCCACAAATACTCAACTCAGTGTGTTTTCTTTGTTTTCTAGTAATGTGTCCCTCTCCCTTGTCCATTCTAAGAGACATTTCATGTCTGTGGTGTAATTCTCACCCTTAAATATAGGTGTCCATTTTCATGGCTACAGCAGAGATCAGCTAAGCTAATGCACAACAGACTTTCAACACATATTGTTAACAAATTGATGTGGGTGTAGATTTTACCCAAGGTCCAGAATGAAAGCAACAGCCACCGGGGCACCCAGGGTGAATAGGGAAGATTGAAATTCATTGAAGAAAGGCCAGTTAAAAAAAAAAAAAAAAGAGAGAGACTGACTTAATGTGTAACAGATAGTGTTTTAAGGATCTGTAGAAATCAAACAGAGAAATGAGTTTAAGAAACGGAGTTTAACAGCTATGCAACATTCTCAGGTGCCTTTCTCTGCCTCTTCCATGCAAGAAGTCTTCAGAATGCTATGGGCAAAATGCTATCTTGGACACTGGGAGGGAGGAAAGGCCATGTACCAAATCATATAGTACAGATGTTCTTTTTTTTTTAAAGGCTTGTGAACATCATAGTAAAACAGACCTTTTTAGAAGCAAATAATGGAATTCGAAAACCTGGATTTGAGAAGCAGCCCTCATAAACTTACTAGCTGTGTAAGCAGAGTAATTCATTGAATTGCTTAGAAACTCAAATTCCCTCATTTAGTTAAAATGGATAGTAATATCTGCTTCACAGGGTAGTCTAAGAATGTGTCATTCTAGAGATTGTCATCAATCCCTTTCACACATGTGCCTCTTTTCTCCGTTTGGAAAATAGAATATCAAATGGAATATGCAATAGAATATCTGGCACAATATTCTTTCCCTAGCATGTTTATTAGTAATGACTAAGTTGACCTAAAAAAACTGACTTAGAAATTATTATATGTGAAACAAATTTTAAAAGAAAGACATTGTATTACTGAAAGAAATCTAGACACTGGGTGAAAAAAAATGCAGTGAAGTCATGCAGGGAGGCAGAGATGAGACAGAGAAAGTCCAGGTGGGTTTACTGAAAGTCAGCCTGGCTCCAGGATGTGCAATTACCCTGGAAGGGCTGTTCCAGAGTGGTCATAAACCCACATATGTCCCTACCTACATCATCCAGATACAGGCTAGGTACATCACCACGCCTGGTGTACCTGCTTCACTAGACCTGGACTTTCGAATGTTTCTTGGACTAGGGGTTCTCCAAATTGCAAGACAACTTATCCTGCCCAAGACTTCTCTGGGCCAAACTGACACCTTAAATTTCTAGAAAAACAATTCAGTCATTGAGAAGGTAGAGAGTCAGAATCCTTGTAGAAAATAGATGGTTCACTCAAAATGGATAATATAAAGAGAGTTTAATAAAAAGAATTTTTTTTAAAGTAATAGATCCACTGTAGGGAAACCAAAGTGAAGCCAGAGGAGGGAGATAATTGTTGACCTTTAGCCTAAAGGTTTGAAGCAGTCCTTAAGGGTCCCAGAGGTAAAGAAATCTGTGTGGATAAAGTCTCTTTAAAGGAAGAGCCAGCCTGTAGTAACATCTATTACAGAGAGAGAATCCCGCAGGGGACTAAATACCACCACTCACCCTATCTGACTCTCCTATTGCATCATATCGCCTGTCATTGCTAAACCCAACTGAAAGCTGGAGGACAAGGGGATCCCTTGGTATAATCTATGAAGGCCAGGGCACAAAATAACATGGACAATGCACCCAGAGGTCAAAGAGAAGATATCCAGCACAGAGGGATTTTTTATGTGCTTACTGTTATGGTTTGAACTATATCCCTGCAAAAAGATACCCTGAAGTCTTACTTCCCCAGTGCCTCAAGATGTGACCTTATTTGGTAATAGGGTCTTTACAGAAGTAATCATGTTAAAATGAGGTCGTTATGGTAGGTCCTATCCAAGGTGACTGTGTTTTTATAGAAAGTAGAAATTTTCACACAGAGACAGACATGCACAGAGGGAAGACCATGTGAAGACACAAAGGGAGAAGATGGCAATAGGACTGGAGTGATGCGTCTGCAGGCCAGGGGATGCCAGGATTGCGGCAAACACCAAGAGGCAGCAGAAGCCAGGAAGGATTCTCCCTAGAGCTATCAGAGAGACCTTTGCCCTGCTTGCACCTTGATTTCAGACTTCCAGCCGCTAGAACTGTAAGAAAATGAATTATCTGTTGTTTGAAGCCATTCGGGTTTTGGTACGCTGTACGGGAGTCTTAAGAGGCCAGTATACTTGCTAAGATGCAACTGCCCTGACTGAGCAGCCTTAACTTCTCAGAGTGGGTTCTGGCTTCAAAATGGACCTTAGAGAAAATGATGTCCAACCCTTTTACTTTACAAATAAGAGAAATGAGACATAGAGAGCCTTGCTTACAGTCACACAACTGGTAACCAAGATCAAATGGCTGAGTCCCCAGAAAGCTTTCTGTCAGCCCTACATTGACAAGAAGTCAGGGACACGATTCTCAACCTAGCTAAGCACATTGCACAACACTCTGCCACCCACCTAGCATATTATCCACGTTACAGTATTCTCCAGAATAGATGATGAGTGGCATCCTTTGCTGCACTCTCACATCTCTGTAGTACCAGCAGCTTTTAGAGGGCAGCTCTCAGCTAAAGGAAACAGCTCAGAAGTAAAAATTTGCCTCTGTTCTTTCTTAGTGCTAAAGAAAATGTCTAATTACCCTGAGAAAGACCAACACTAACTCTCTAGGACAAAGTGTTTTACTTCCTTGTGAATTGGCCATAAAAAGAGTTCCCCAAACAATGCTCATTGATTGAAGATTGACTGCCCCACATATCCTGAAGAAATGATAAGAAACCACACAGTCAGCAGTTAAAAGTATTAGAGAGAGTGAGAGGGTGGACAAGTGCTACCCAGAAGTAAATCGATTTCATATAGCACTATGATCTTTCTTATCTAGAGGAAGCTTTTGTTTTCTTGTCAATCAATCCCAGCAGATCTTCTGAGGGCTGACCACACCCTGGACTGGGGAATGCTCAGGAAGGAATAGGGGGAGGAAGAAGGGAGAGGCGATTTCCTGATGGATCAGTTGCTGGCAAGTGTCTGGACCCTGGGAAAGTCGTGGTGTAGGAATTCATCTCCTTGGAGAGCAACCAGAGGAGCAGGAACAATGCTGGGAACTGCTGGTGGTGACTCTCAGGTCACGCCTTGCACAGTGCAGTCCATGGCACCAGGCTAGGCCACAGCACCTCCCAAACCCTGGGCAGCGCAGTGTTTACTCCCCTCCTTCAGTCCAGCTGCCAACATGGAGTGCTGTTCTCCTGGCTTGTTCTCTTTAAGGGAGACAACTAGCTTCACACAAGATTAATGCATTGGGATAACCAAAAAGGCGAAGTCCAAGTAAGACTTTCCTTTAGCTCCCATTAGTCCCAAAAAGAGACCACCACTTTCTTGGCTCTTGACTGATTGTTCTCCCAAGGGAAAGGCATGTTTTGACTATCAAAGTGATCCCTTTATGTACAGTTTCTAATTTGTCTGTAGAAAAAATGAGTACTTCGGATGGCATCTCTCCTCATGAAGCAACTCAAAAATTATATAACGTGAATTAAAGGGCCATGTTTCCCTGCCTCGGTGTCCCCATGCCCTTTGAAGACAGTGTGCTGAGGAGGCACAGAGAGACCTTCTGCCTTGGCCAGAGCACCAGTGAAAGTAACACTCATTTAATGGAGGCCAAAATACCCTATTTCTACATCAGTTTTTCTCCTATTTGGAAAAGTTTCTTCTCTCACTATCAAAAGTAAGCTATCTGTTAAGAAGTATTTAACCGTTGTAAGAGTTTCCTTCAGCTAAATCAATGCAGAGAAATGCCAAGATAAACCAAGATAAATCCATTTAAAATGCCTTATTGAAAACCAGATTTCCTACTTCTTCAGAGACTAACTAGAAAGTAACCATTAAGATAATTTACTTGCCTTATTTTCTCTTTCATTCATATATGAACAGGACACCTAGCTCTTCCTGAGCGTTGTAGAAGCCTCCATGGCCTTCAAATCTGGTGCACTGGTGACCTCTAGAGGACAGAATCTCATTACAGACTCAATATTAAGGTTAAAGAATCCATTGCTCTGGGGAAAATGTGAATACATTGTCAATATTACAGCTGCAAAATAGCTTTTGGCTCTCACAGTCACAAGAGGCTTCAAGAAATTATCTTCCTCTAGGTAAAATCTCCAAGGTGTCAAATGATCCATTTTCCTGTAAATGAGAGAAGTTTGTTGTTGATGGAAATCTTTTAAAAGATGGATTTTTCCCCCCAAGATGTAGCCCGTTTTTTGACAGATTCCCAACTGAATCTAAAACAGTAGATTCCCAACTGAATCTGAAACGTTAGAGGTTCGCTGAAGTGCATGTCTTTAGCCATCTTTTGCCTATTGCCCACCCCTCAATGCCCTGCCCAATTTTCAACACAAGTATTTGAGAATATCAGAAAAAGGATTCAAATAATTATTCTGGAACCCCTCTACATTGTCAGAGTTTTGTATTTCCTGATGTCAGCAAAGTAGCTTGCCATTCTTCACTACATTTTCCTTCACCAGCAGAGCTTTCAACATAGCTGAGAGGGGTTAAAGAGGGGTTAGAGAGGTCCCAGGGCCATAGAGGCTGAGTTAAGACATGATTGTGCAACGGGGCTCTAATCTCCCATAGCGTTTCCAAGAGGTCCTGGGAGAGAATTGCCTTTGCATTCATTCATAGACAGAGCCAAGAGCTTTCAATCACTTTTACTCTTAGGTAGTAACACAGACTCCATGCTGCTTAATCCATGGAGACAGAAGTCAGACTTACAACTCAACCTGCAATGCAGGGCCATTTAGGACCAGGTCATGGCATCATTGAATAAACATTATTTTTTAATGTAAAGCTGTCTATATTCTGTTCACATTTCCTGGTATTTATTATACGTTATCTTTTATTTTCACAGCTGC
Source organism: Mandrillus leucophaeus (assembly GCF_000951045.1). Taxonomy (NCBI): domain Eukaryota; kingdom Metazoa; phylum Chordata; class Mammalia; order Primates; family Cercopithecidae; genus Mandrillus; species Mandrillus leucophaeus. Next base: position 1,080,798 of record NW_012108831.1, read on the forward strand.
CCTGCAAAGTATGTGTTAAACTATTTATTTTACTGATAAGAAACTAAAAGAGCTCACTCATCAGTGTTACACAACATATAACTAGAAATTTGCTCATATTCCTAAATGTGTGGTATTTCCATTATATCACAAGGTTTCTAACATCACATGTGAGGGCAGAAAATGAATGTTTCACTCATAGTTTATACTACTCATTTTATAAACAAAGATGTGCAGGAAAAGAAATAGCATGCCTGAGGCCACACGCTTTAGTGGCAGAGCTAGAGTTAATAGCAAGTATTTTGATTTCCATGCCAGGGTCTGGGTCACTATCCAAAGTCCATAATGATTTCCTTCTTGCCTTTGCAGGAGCTATAAAAGATGACTATGAAAGTAGCATAAATACCAGAAAGTAGTTCTCCTTTAACATTTCCTCTTCCATTTACCTGACTTTGGTTTTCCACATTAGTGAACTCTTTCTAAGGAACCCAGGGAATCCTACAAGGCTCCCAACTCTAGCTCCAAGGCCTCCCTCACCATTTTCTCTTTTGTACAGTTGTCCTTATTTATATCTATATGGGAAAGAAAATTAGACTCTGCAGGGAACAAGCAAAAGCCCATTAACACAATGAGAAGAGCAGTGGGCCTTAACACTTAAGACTCAGAGAGATTGTAATAGATTGTAATAGACATTTGAAAACTAGACAGATTTCTAGAATTGTATTTCTGTTTTGTCTAAGAATCTATTCATACGACCACTGGAAAGACCCAGCAATTTCTCAGCAAGTCAGTTTCTGCTCCTAATATCATGTTTAAGTTATATAAAAAGATATTTCTATCTAGTTAAGGCTTACAAATAAATGATAAGGCTTACAAATAAATGATAAAACTGTTACATAGTTTAAATCAAACTATTCTACTGACAATTAAAGGATGCAATAAGTACTCAAAACTATACAATGCATTTGTTATACAAGAATGAATGTTCAATCAATTTTTGCTTCTATAACTTCTTTCTATGGCCCAATTCTTGATACATCCCCAAGTTAACACTTCTCAGAAATATGCTAGCTCTTTTGAAGCTTTTATCAGTGCAATGTTGTTAGCAGTTCTAGTGAAGATTTAAGTTAAGAGGCTACAGCTAGTAGTGAAATGGCAGTTTGGGGATTATCTGGGAATTTCAAGGATTTCTGTTAGCACTGTCCCCATATTATGGTTGATGACAGAATTTTCAGTGACTCATCTTTGCAGTGAAATTAAGGGGTTTTGGGAACCACCCAGGTCTTCAAGGCCAGTTGTTAAAAAGTAACAAGCTTCCTTCATTATTAGAAATCGGGGGCTTGCTATCTTGCCTAAGGAACTGGATAAACTGAATCTTACTCATTTGACATTTAGAACTCATTTTGGAGAATCAGAAAAACTCCCATGTTGGTTGGCTAGTAAGCTGGAGTGTTATTAAGCCTTGTAAAAGTGTAAGACAAATAAACATATAGTATGAAGGGTTGCCCAGTTGTAGGTCGATGGTGGTATAAGAGAAGTAGAGTAGATGAGTAGAGAAGGGGAGCTAAAGATAGTATAGAAAGAAGAGAGTTAAAGAATTCTGATTTCTTTTTCTGAGTTTTAATGTCTGACCTGCCTTATTCCAATTTCAAGGCCAGCCAGCAGACTAGCACTACAAACACTAATTAGAAAAGCCCTGTTCAACCTTTTTCTCTATCCTTTTGCCGTAGTGGAGCAGTTAATAACAGAACTGCAGCAGGACTCTCAGCTAGTAGTAAATTGAGAACATTTTCATGGGGATTGTGTGCTGCTCAATCTAGTTCTTAACCCAGGAAGGTTGGTTAGTATACCATTATGAGATGTTTTTCAAATGTCAGCTATTATTTCTGCAGTGATCTCTTACTGATGTATGTTCAGGGCTCAACAGACTGTTGTCTAATTTCTCACCATTCCCCAAGTTCTGCCACAAACAAGCTGAGGCACATTGAAATCTCCCACACTGTGCCATAAAGCAAAGTTAAGCCTCAGTAGATGCCTATTAACAATTAAGGCAAAGTTTGCAAAGACAGCTTTTAGTTGAGAAATGCTGCAGGCAGTCAAATAGGGAACAGAAGAGAAGCACTTAAAAGTTTTTGATGTAATTGTCTGGATAGATATTAAAAGCAACATATAACACTTATCTAACTTTCTCTGCAGACCGAGAAGGCAAACATGTCTTCCTAGAACAATATAGGAAAAGATAAAGTAAGCAGGAGGAAACAAGGGTCTGGCTTACAGATGCAGTACTACTTCTTCATATATAGAACTGGGAATTTTTCAATCAAGTTGCAGATTGCGTGGAACCTAGAGACCAGAGTACAGAAAGACAAGGCATCAGATAGCTCTGTGATGTCCAGAGGGGTGCAGATTTTCAGTTGGGAGAGGTGGATTTATTGACTTAATTTGTAATATTTTACCAGGAGCAAACAGGATGACTTAGCTTATTTTATAGCCCATGAGGCAGAGCACAGACACTCAAATAATGGTGAACCCTATAAACAGAGATCACAGATGTTCTGCAAGCTCACAACAAAGACTCCTTCATCAGAGAAAACATCACATAACTTTTTAGGCACCTAGAAAATCTTGTTAGTGATATCTAATCATCTTTGAAAATCCAGGCTAAGTCTGTGAGCAGTTTAGCAGTTGTCAGCAGTTTTTTTTAAAAAAAAAAAAAAGCCCAGGGGGGACACTCTGTTTTATTCCTAGTGCTCCCAAGCAAGTCCTTTCTGAAAACTTTAGCACTGTGTTTAGGGTATGGAAGAGGAATCCTCATGGCAAACGTTCTCGCAGTGTCTTTCCAGTCCAGGGCCCTCACACACAAGTCCTGTCTCTGAGACATTCCGTTCCTGGAGTCTCATTCTTAGCTCATCCAAAGCTTTGCTGGACGCCTGTTAAGTGCCAGAAACCACATGAGCACTTTGTAAGTAGTCTCTCACTTACTTCACACAACAATGTTTGTAAAGTACATAATCATTTCCATTATTATTACTTTTTGCTGATGAGGAAACAGGCTATATGAAGTCAAGCATAAGTTAATGGTTGGAGATGTGAAGCCAGAAGATCTTGACCTCAAGGTCTGTGCTCAGTGCTGTTAACTATCTCTGTGCTAAAAGGCCGCCAGAGCCATTTTTAAAGACCAGTTGTTCTGGTCACACCATTGGGTTTTACTCAGCAAATGTGGCTTGAAAGCACCATGCATCATTCTAGTTCTCAGGAGACTATTGGCACTTTAAAGGCAGACAGTGCAAGTAAAATGAGTGGCCCGTAAGACACATTCAAATATTTATTGTGAATTACCCCTCGTTCTCAGGAGAAAACATGATGATTTGGAAGTCATCTGCACTTTTGAGTGTGGCTAATCTGAATCAAAATGGCTTATCAGTTTGGACAACTTTTTAAATCTCTCTCAGCCTTAGTGTCCTCAGATATAACACAGGGCATAACCTCAGGCCATTATCTACCTCAGATATTATTCTGATGATGGAGTAAGTCAGTTATGACAGAAGCCTACACAAAAGAATGGCATATTTCAGGGATTTAATATAGATCTCGTTTCTTCCCTGAATGTAATGGTGCACAGACACCATTAGATTTAAATCTTTAAGAGAAAGGGAAGTCAATACCCAATAGTAAAGAGTAATAATCTTAAAAAAAAAAACCAAAAGTCCTGCAAAGCTCTGTAAGAAATGCTTTTGCAAGAAGAGTTATTATATTCTCCTAGAAGCATATTATTTAGCAAACTGAGAAGCACATGTCTAGTAGGAATATCTAGCGCTCATTCTGGTAGAACTGATTCACTTTAAATCATAAAATCCAGTTGGGAGCTTGTACTAATCAAGTTCTCCAGGGAAATAGAACCAATAGGCTGCATAGTCATAACCATATTTTGGTCAATGTCGGACCTCATATACAACAGTGGCCCCATAGATTATAATGGAGCTGAGAAATTTCCTATTGCCTAGTGACATCATAGCTGTCATAATGTCATAGCTCAACGCATTACTCATATCTTTATGGTGATGTTGGTGTAAACAAACCGACTGTGCTACCAGTTATATAAAAGTATACAGTAATGTGCTAGGCCTTCACATTCGCCACCACTTATTCACTGACTCATCCAGGGCAAGTTTTAGTCCACAAGCTTTATTCATGATAAGTGCTCTGTATAGGTGTACTGTGTTTTATATTTTATACTTTATCTTTTCTATGTTTCCATGTCTTTTGATGCACAAATACTTATCATTCTATCACAATTGCCTACAATATTCAGGCTATACTATATAGCCTAAATGTGTGGTAGGCTACACTATTTTGGTTTGTGTAAGTACACTCTATGATGTTCACACAATAACAAAATCCCCTAATGATGCATTTCTTAGAGTGTAGCCCCACCATTAAGCAATGCATGACTACATGTAGATAAATACAAAGAGATTTGTTAAGAGGGATTGGCTCAAGTAATTATGGAGACTGAGAAGTCTCATAATCTCCCATGGGCTAGCTGGAGGCCAAGGAAAGCCAAGCCTGAAGGTCTGAGAACCTGGGACGTAAATGGCGTAAGTCCCAGTGTGTGTCCAAAGGCCGAAGAACTGGAGAGTGGGGGTAATAGTGTAAGTACGGATCCAATTCTGAAGGCCCCAAAATTAGGAATGTTGATGTTTGAGGACAGGAGTAGATGGATGTCCCAGCTCCAGAAGAGAGAGAGCAAATTCACCCTTCCTCTGCCTTTTGATCTCTTTGGGCCCTCAACAGGTTGGAAGATGACCACTCACATTGGTGAGGGCAATCTTGTTTACTCCGTCTGCTGATTCAAATGCTAATCTCCAGAAACACTCTCACAGACACACCCTAATGTTTTACCAACTATGTGGGGATCCCTTAGCCCAGTTACACTGACACATAAAATTAACCATCACAGAGCTGACTTCAAGAACTCTGAAATTTGTAAATAATTCCTGAATGTAAGTTGAAGAAGCAGGAGCTATCCAAAAACATTAGTGTGTGTGTGTAAGATTTTTATAGTAAGTTAATAATCAATTTAAGCCAATCCAGGTATTTAAAGGAAGCCTCACACACTCAGACCACCAAAAGGCCATGCTAAATGGAGTCTTAAGAATAATATAGTAGGAGGAACAACACATTTTCAAGTAAAGCTTATGGAACAAGAATTTGGAGTGTTCTTGTGTACAGTGGAAATTATTTCAGTTCCAAGTAAGAAAATACTCAACTAGGAACAGCTTAACCAAGTAGGAGATTCTTTCTCTTACACACTACAGTTTGTCAAAACTGAAGTACCATCAGCTATAAAAGTAATCGTTATTGTATGTTTCTAAAGAAACATGCTGCCAAGTAACTATTACACATGCTTCGATATTACTTAGAATTTTTATTATATACAGATGTATTAAACCTGGATCTGTATCATATCACTTATCTGCATACTTTAAAATGAGAAATAAACTGGTTAATGTCTCTAAATTCTTTCAAATTCAGAGTTCAACTCTTTTGAATCATAGTCAACTTAAAATTGCCAATGAGTTTTTCCATTCAGTGCTGGTTTCTGTGTCATCAGGAGCATAAATGATGCAACATTTCTTAAAATAGTCCTTTGAAGAAGTAAACACCATTGGAGCTAAATTCTGAAGCCAACTTTGAAAATAGGTAGATATCCTCTTTAACATTGCTGCTAAAACCTATCTAATTTACCATCTCCTCTGCCTCCTTTCTTAGTTTTAAGGATTCAAAGCATGTTCTTCTATAGTCTCCACACCTAATTTTGGAGGTGTTAAAGTGCCAAAATAAATGTATACTTTAAAACTGAATAAAATGTTGTAATAAAAAGTCTGAAGACAGGCATTCCATGATAAATTCAATGCTGATAATAAAAAAGGGCTACTTTTATCTGTTTCATGTGGCTTGTGGTTTTGTGGTCACAAGATGACTTCCATAACACAAGGCTTCACACCTAAATTCAAAGGAAGGAAAAGAAAAATGACAGAATAGCAGTGGTACAATCGCCATTTTATCTGGAAAGCAGTTTTTTTTCCAGAAGCTTCTTAGCAGGATCTTTCCTTCATTGTCCATACATAGTTATAGAACCTCAAATGCTGCAAAGAAAGCTGAAAAATGTAGTCATTGGCAAAAGAGAACGAAGTTTTATGACTAGCTTAAACTTACCTCAAATCATGAAATGACTCCGTGTAATTATTCCAGAAAATCAAGGTTCTACTAGCAAGAAAGAGGTATGGAATGGTTCTTTGGGTGTTTGAGAAGGAACTAGATATTTATGCTACATTAAAAAAAAAAAAAAAAGAGACAGAGAGTGAGAAATAGAAAAAAAAATTAACTACTTTTCTTAAATTAGCAGTTAGAGAAAAATCTCTGGTTTTAGACCAGAAAAATGATTATCAGGTTGCTAATAAAGACTGTGGCATTTATAAAAGCCATTTACTTTTTTTAATGATACAGAACTCACTAATATACTACCACATTTTAATATTGTAAACTTCAAGCTTTTAATTTTAAATAAATTATTCTTATGTGCTTTATCTCCCTTCCCTACCAAATGTTGGATATTTTAAATAAAATATCTGCCTATAACATATCTATGATATTAATCACTTTTTTCTGTTTGGTGTTTTATACATTAATGCTAATTAGCTGGTATGATTAAAGGATAATATTTTTAAAGTCCCATTTAATAGAAGATTATTTTCTCTTCTGCCATGAATAATGCTATGCATGGGAGAAAGTAGGAATATTACTGAAAATTAACTCTCTAATGGCCCTAAATATATGAAGTAATCTACCCAATATAAGGCTACTTTTTATTAGTATACTATACACCGTCCTCCTCTTATAATAACTAATTAGTTAATGGAGAAGACTTAACTTCTCTAACACATTATTCTGAAGAGTTTATTGAATGAATGCGTACATTAAAGTGATACTAAATTCCTGTAAGCAGCTAATCTTAGCATGTGATGCTGCCTTGCTTGAGAATAATATTGGAACATGAGCATTAAACCCTCTTCTACCTTTTAACTACTATTTAGGAGTAAATCCTCACCAAGATGAAAAAGAGTACTTTAGAGGAAAGAAAGGAATCCTTTTATCCTTTTACCTGTGTAGTTCATAATGCACCAGGATTTTATGTAAACCTGACATGAGAAAACTGTAAACCATCTTGTGAGTTACTGCTAAATATTGAGGCCAGATGCTTAGGAGTCCAGTCATGGCTCCACTATCACCAGCTGTGTGACTTTAGTCACTTACTCTGGGTTTTGTATGGTCAAGCATAGTTCCTACTCCTGGTGGATGCTAAGAAAGTGGCTGGTGTTGGCCAGGCACAGTGGCTCATGCCTGTAATCCCAGCACTTTGGGAGGCCGAGGTGGGCGGATCACCTGAAGTCAGGAGTTCGAGACCAGCCTGGGCCAACATAGAGAAACCCTATCTGTACAAAAAATACAAAATTAGCCAGATGTGGTGGTGCATGCCTCTAATCCCGGATACTCAGGAGTCTGAGGCAGGAGAATCGCTTGAACCCGGGAGGCGGAGGTTGCTGTGAGCTGAGATCGC
>NW_012108831.1:1088587-1093065 GCF_000951045.1 Mandrillus leucophaeus
GAAAAGAAAAGAAAAGAAAAGAGAGAGAAAGAAAGGAAGGAAGGAAGGAAGGATGGATGGAAGGAAGGAAGGAAGGGGCTGGTGTTAATTAACATCCAGGCTCCTCTGAACAAGGCCAAACTTAGAAGATGAGAATGTGATTTGGAGATTTCCCAGGAAGCTACTGACTACAAAACATACCTCATCTGCCATGTGGCAAGTCTTAGAAACCAGTGATTCATGCATTTGGTTTAGGTTTAGGTAGGGTTTGCTATAGATCAGAAGGACCCTAAGAACAAAGGTTTATTACTAACCTTTGTAGCTACTCTTCCTGTTTCTAGCAGAGATCTGCTTTTGTTTTAATATATTAGGAACTATTGTTCCTAATAAATATTCATAGAGAGAATTATATTAATTTCATTTAAATGCAAGGAGTCCTTGGGATTAGAGAGAATGTAAGGTTATCTCTCAAATGGGATGAAGAGCAAGAAATTGCTCCCAGAGGGCCTTTGTTGGATTACCCTAGGGACAGATAGAGTATGTGCTTAGGACATCAACAAAACAGAAGAACCATGATATGTTTTTTTCATAGTACAATTTTTTTAGGAAACAATTTTGTAGCTTAAAAATCACAACAAAAAAAATGTAGTCCTCATTGGAAAAATCAGAACAATCTAAAATTTTGTAATATATATTTTAAAATTAATTTGATGCAATGTGTCTTCCAATGTTTTCAATGCTTTAGAGCTTCCAAAATTTAATCTGGCCCTGTTGGAAGCAGTGGAGAAGGCTGACAAACACTATCTCACCCAGGCAATCAAGGTTAACATCAACAGTGGGAAGTCACGTTGACAATATGTACCCTTGATATGTGATGAGAATGCCACTTTGCCTCTGTACCCTTTCTTTCAAAAACATTTAACCCAACTCAATCATGAGAAAACATCAGACAAATCCCACTTGAGGGACATTCTACAAAATAGCTGATCCTGAAAGCTATCAAGGTCATCAACAACAAGGAAAGTCTGAGAAATTGTCACAACAAGGAAGACTTAAGGAGACATCCTTCCTAAATAAAATATGATCTCCTGGATGGGATCCTGGAACAGAAAAAGGACACTATAGAAAAACTTAATAAATGTGAATGAAGTATGGACTTCAGTTAATAATAATATATCAATGTTTATTCATTAATTGCAATAATTGTGCCATACTAATGTAAGATGCTATTAACAGGGAAGGCTGGGTGTAGGGTATACAAAAACTCTCTGTAGCATCTTCTGAATAATTCTGCAAATCTAAAATGTTCCAAAGTAAAAGATTTATTTTTAAAAATTTGTTTGTTTTCCATTTCCAACATTGCCCTGCTAGTCACTACCCTTCTGTCCCTGAAAACCTCTTTCTCCTTCCTGTAACATTTCCTGGTTGCTTCAGAACTCTGAGGGTTGAAAAAGCAAGAAACACTGCTGGGCCAACCCAAGCAGTTAAATGCACCAGTTCGCCCCAACTTTTCCCCTAAGTACAGCTTGAGGAAATGGCACGTAACCCACTCACAGCTCTGACAGAGCCTGAAACCGTCCTGTTAGACAAAAATCTCCCCATTCCTACCTTCTGTTATGAGGCACAAGATGCCCCCAAGGGCAGCTAAAGGAAAGGCAGTGTCATCTCTATCATGTCCTGATCACAGACACTTGGCCTGCTCTGTGTCCACAGTCATTCCCATGGCCCTTGGGAAAACCACAGAAGCACACATGCCCACAAAGACAGCCTTGGGCTGATTCCCTATGTACAGAACAAAAAAACTCTGATGTTTGGGGACTCCTTTGACAGGAATTTTTAATTCTTTTCAAAGGCATACCTTTTAGAGAGGGGTGAAGCACTAGGTTGGAAACAGGGAATTTTGGTTTCTAAGAAACTAAGCATGAAACTCAGGACATGACCGAGGACAATATATTTTAATGTTTCACTGCTTTAGAATTTTCGTATGTAAAAAGAGAGTAACTGGTAAAATGCGGTTGCTCAGTAATTTCCAGTCATATAAAATTCCATCGAAATCTATTTAAAATCTTTAGCTGAATGACCTTAGGTAAGAAAAAATGATGATCCAAAATGAAGCTACAGCATGGTGTGGTTTTAGTAGCCACCACTGAAAAGTTCTGTGCAGTCAACAGAAAAATAAATACGAATTGCCAAGTAGCTTAGGGAGAAAAGAGACCTCACTTCATTTAGTCAAGAAAGTTTGCCTAATTTACTCCACAATATCATTATCTCTTTGTCTGCCTTTGGGCCCCAAAGTCCTCTTGCATGTACAGGGTATATGAGTTGCCATATGGACTCTATCCTCCCTTTTAAGAATCCTTATCTTCCTCTATCCTGACTTACTTCCTAGAACAGTAGTCTTCAAACTGAAATGCCCAAGAGTACTTCAAGATTTCCCAAAAGATATGAAGAAAGAGATATTTTTAGAGTAGTAGATTCTCTGTTCTTCAACTCTCATGTTTACTGTTTCTAAAATTGTGGTGTCTAAGAATGAGCCTGTTATGGAAGTTCAGATTTTCTTTCATCACCCCATTTATAATAGCTCCTCTCCAGCTTGAAGAAAGGGCACAAAAAGTGGTACTGGATTGACTGGATATCCATACCGGGGAAAAGTATGTTTTGGTCTTGACCTCACAGCATACACAAACATTAATTATTTGTGGATTACAGTTTTAAATATAAAAAGTAAAATAATAAATCTCTTGGAGTTAATAAAGCTGTATAGAAGAGCTTTTTCATGGCCTTGAGATAGGCAAAGATTTCTTATATAAGATTCAAAAAAGCATATACTGTAACAGAAAAAAGATAAATTGGACTATATTAAGTATTCTGTTTACAAAAAGTTATTAATAGCATGAAAGGGCAACTCATAGAATGAAATATAATATTTTCCATTACTTATATTGGAAGAGTGTTATACACAGAATACATTAAGAAAACAAAACTTCAACAAATCAATAAAGCAATTTTAACAACAGAAAAATTGGCAAAAAAAAGATTAGACATTTAACAAAAAAAGGAGACCTAAATGGCCAAGTGACATATAAAATAATGATCAACTTTATTGCTCAAAGTGATGCAAATTTAAAATCACATAGTAATACCATTATATATCCACTAGAAAGGCTAATAAAATGAACAAATAATACTAAGTGTAGACAAGAATATGAAGCAACCAGAAACGTTATTCATTGCTGCTGAGTATATACATTGGTGCAACTCTTTTGAAAGACTATCTGGCAGTATGTACTAAAGCTGTACTCAAATGCATATTCCATGACCCCATGACGCAACAATTCTACTGCAATATATGTATGCTCAACAGAAAAGTACACACAGATAAAAATAAAACAAATACTAGAATGCTCATAATAGTAATATTTCTAATGTCCCCAAACTATAAAAAGTGCCCATCAATAATGGAATGAATAAAGAAATTGTGCTATGCAGTAATAAGGGTGAATGATCTACAGATATATGCAAAATACAGGATGAATCTCAATTTCAATAATGTTCAGCAAAGGAGAGCATAATGAATGATTCCACTTATATCAATTACCACACACACAAAAAAGGCAAATATGGTTGGGGGAGTCAGTGAATAGTGGTTAGAAAATAACAAGTAAAGAGCTCATGGAGTACTAATAACATTTTGTTTGTTGTTGATCTGAGAACTTGTTACAGTAATGCATTCAGTGGTAAAAATTCATCAGGCTGCACATTATGAAACATACACTTTTCTGTGTTTATACACTAACATAAAGTTTAAAAAAAAAAAAAGACTCTCACCCCTCTAAAATTACTCCAGGTATGAAACCCTCCAGGAAAAATTTAAATTGTTGGTGTTCAAGTTGAAAATGTGAAAATGAATGACTGGGTAAAAAACCTTTTGCAATTTAAATAATTCTTAATTATTTGCTTTCAATAAAATTGAAAAAGGACCCAATTTAATTGTTTATTGATAAATTATTGCAGTAAAATTTGGTGATAAATAGGAATGAGTACATTGAATGATATTACTATAATATAATTTTATTATATCCACATCTACTTAGATATATATTAACAAAGTTCATCAAAATCTGTACCTACTAAAAAAGAATAAAACATATTCTGAAGCCAATAAGTACATGACCTAATTGGGGAAAGAAAAGAAAAAAAGCCTATCTCATTAAAAGATAAAATCTTACATTTTATGTTTGATAATTATTCATGCTAATAACAATTATAGTTTTGATCAATTATATTGTCATAATAATTATAATAGTTCAGTTCAAATGATCCTTTTAAAAATGCTTAGAGCCTCCCTTTTCAAAAAAATTTAAAAGAAATTACCATTTTTATATATATATATTATGCATGTTGCAGAGAAGTACAATAGTGTTGTCAATATAATATTGTCAAACATAAAATGTATTACATAAAACTAAATTTTGTAGGGGAAGAAAATTGAAAATGCA